>NC_092024.1:25643341-25803982 GCF_042242105.1 Pempheris klunzingeri | reverse complement strand
ACCTAACCCTAACCCTAACCCTAACCCTAACCCTAACCCTAACCCTAACCCTAACCCTAACCCTAACCCTAACCCTAACCCTAACCCTAACCCTAACCCTAACCCTAACCCTACCCTAACCCTAACCCTAACCCTAACCCTAACCCTAACCCTAACCCTAACCCTAACCCTAACCTAACCCTAACCCTAACCCTAACCCTAACCCTAACCCTAACCCCTAACCCTAACCCTAACCCTAACCCTAACCCTAACCCTAACCCTAACCCTAACCCCTAACCCTAACCCTAACCCTAACCCTAACCCTACCCTAACCCTAACCCTAACCTAACCCTAACCCTAACCCTAACCCTAACCTACCCTAACCCTAACCCTAACCCTAACCCTAACCCTAACCCTAACCCTAACCCTAACCCTAACCCTAACCCTAACCCTAACCCTAACCCTAACCCTAACCCTAACCCTAACCCTAACCCTAACCCTAACCCTAACCCTAACCCTAACCCTAACCCTAACCCTAACCCTAACCCTAACCCTAACCCTAACCCTAACCCTAACCCTAACCCTAACCCTAACCCTAACCCTAACCCTAACCCTAACCCTAACCCTAACCCTAACCCTAACCCTAACCCTAACCCTAACCCTAACCCTAACCCTAACCCTAACCCTAACCCTAACCCTAACCCTAACCCTAACCCTAACCCTAACCCTAACCCTAACCCTAACCCTAACCCTAACCCTAACCCTAACCCTAACCCTAACCCTAACCCTAACCCTAACCCTAACCCTAACCCTAACCCTAACCCTAACCCTAACCCTAACCCTAACCCTAACCCTAACCCTAACCCTAACCCTAACCCTAACCCTAACCCTAACCCTAACCCTAACCCTAACCCTAACCCTAACCCTAACCCTAACCCTAACCCTAACCCTAACCCTAACCCTAACCCTAACCCTAACCCTAACCCTAACCCTAACCCTAACCCTAACCCTAACCCTAACCCTAACCCTAACCCTAACCCTAACCCTAACCCTAACCCTAACCCTAACCCTAACCCTAACCCTAACCCTAACCCTAACCCTAACCCTAACCCTAACCCTAACCCTAACCCTAACCCTAACCCTAACCCTAACCCTAACCCTAACCCTAACCCTAACCCTAACCCTAACCCTAACCCTAACCCTAACCCTAACCCTAACCCTAACCCTAACCCTAACCCTAACCCTAACCCTAACCCTAACCCTAACCCTAACCCTAACCCTAACCCTAACCCTAACCCTAACCCTAACCCTAACCCTAACCCTAACCCTAACCCTAACCCTAACCCTAACCCTAACCCTAACCCTAACCCTAACCCTAACCCTAACCCTAACCCTAACCCTAACCCTAACCCTAACCCTAACCCTAACCCTAACCCTAACCCTAACCCTAACCCTAACCCTAACCCTAACCCTAACCCTAACCCTAACCCTAACCCTAACCCTAACCCTAACCCTAACCCTAACCCTAACCCTAACCCTAACCCTAACCCTAACCCTAACCCTAACCCTAACCCTAACCCTAACCCTAACCCTAACCCTAACCCTAACCCTAACCCTAACCCTAACCCTAACCCTAACCCTAACCCTAACCCTAACCCTAACCCTAACCCTAACCCTAACCCTAACCCTAACCCTAACCCTAACCCTAACCCTAACCCTAACCCTAACCCTAACCCTAACCCTAACCCTAACCCTAACCCTAACCCTAACCCTAACCCTAACCCTAACCCTAACCCTAACCCTAACCCTAACCCTAACCCTAACCCTAACCCTAACCCTAACCCTAACCCTAACCCTAACCCTAACCCTAACCCTAACCCTAACCCTAACCCTAACCCTAACCCTAACCCTAACCCTAACCCTAACCCTAACCCTAACCCTAACCCTAACCCTAACCCTAACCCTAACCCTAACCCTAACCCTAACCCTAACCCTAACCCTAACCCTAACCCTAACCCTAACCCTAACCCTAACCCTAACCCTAACCCTAACCCTAACCCTAACCCTAACCCTAACCCTAACCCTAACCCTAACCCTAACCCTAACCCTAACCCTAACCCTAACCCTAACCCTAACCCTAACCCTAACCCTAACCCTAACCCTAACCCTAACCCTAACCCTAACCCTAACCCTAACCCTAACCCTAACCCTAACCCTAACCCTAACCCTAACCCTAACCCTAACCCTAACCCTAACCCTAACCCTAACCCTAACCCTAACCCTAACCCTAACCCTAACCCTAACCCTAACCCTAACCCTAACCCTAACCCTAACCCTAACCCTAACCCTAACCCTAACCCTAACCCTAACCCTAACCCTAACCCTAACCCTAACCCTAACCCTAACCCTAACCCTAACCCTAACCCTAACCCTAACCCTAACCCTAACCCTAACCCTAACCCTAACCCTAACCCTAACCCTAACCCTAACCCTAACCCTAACCCTAACCCTAACCCTAACCCTAACCCTAACCCTAACCCTAACCCTAACCCTAACCCTAACCCTAACCCTAACCCTAACCCTAACCCTAACCCTAACCCTAACCCTAACCCTAACCCTAACCCTAACCCTAACCCTAACCCTAACCCTAACCCTAACCCTAACCCTAACCCTAACCCTAACCCTAACCCTAACCCTAACCCTAACCCTAACCCTAACCCTAACCCTAACCCTAACCCTAACCCTAACCCTAACCCTAACCCTAACCCTAACCCTAACCCTAACCCTAACCCTAACCCTAACCCTAACCCTAACCCTAACCCTAACCCTAACCCTAACCCTAACCCTAACCCTAACCCTAACCCTAACCCTAACCCTAACCCTAACCCTAACCCTAACCCTAACCCTAACCCTAACCCTAACCCTAACCCTAACCCTAACCCTAACCCTAACCCTAACCCTAACCCTAACCCTAACCCTAACCCTAACCCTAACCCTAACCCTAACCCTAACCCTAACCCTAACCCTAACCCTAACCCTAACCCTAACCCTAACCCTAACCCTAACCCTAACCCTAACCCTAACCCTAACCCTAACCCTAACCCTAACCCTAACCCTAACCCTAACCCTAACCCTAACCCTAACCCTAACCCTAACCCTAACCCTAACCCTAACCCTAACCCTAACCCTAACCCTAACCCTAACCCTAACCCTAACCCTAACCCTAACCCTAACCCTAACCCTAACCCTAACCCTAACCCTAACCCTAACCCTAACCCTAACCCTAACCCTAACCCTAACCCTAACCCTAACCCTAACCCTAACCCTAACCCTAACCCTAACCCTAACCCTAACCCTAACCCTAACCCTAACCCTAACCCTAACCCTAACCCTAACCCTAACCCTAACCCTAACCCTAACCCTAACCCTAACCCTAACCCTAACCCTAACCCTAACCCTAACCCTAACCCTAACCCTAACCCTAACCCTAACCCTAACCCTAACCCTAACCCTAACCCTAACCCTAACCCTAACCCTAACCCTAACCCTAACCCTAACCCTAACCCTAACCCTAACCCTAACCCTAACCCTAACCCTAACCCTAACCCTAACCCTAACCCTAACCCTAACCCTAACCCTAACCCTAACCCTAACCCTAACCCTAACCCTAACCCTAACCCTAACCCTAACCCTAACCCTAACCCTAACCCTAACCCTAACCCTAACCCTAACCCTAACCCTAACCCTAACCCTAACCCTAACCCTAACCCTAACCCTAACCCTAACCCTAACCCTAACCCTAACCCTAACCCTAACCCTAACCCTAACCCTAACCCTAACCCTAACCCTAACCCTAACCCTAACCCTAACCCTAACCCTAACCCTAACCCTAACCCTAACCCTAACCCTAACCCTAACCCTAACCCTAACCCTAACCCTAACCCTAACCCTAACCCTAACCCTAACCCTAACCCTAACCCTAACCCTAACCCTAACCCTAACCCTAACCCTAACCCTAACCCTAACCCTAACCCTAACCCTAACCCTAACCCTAACCCTAACCCTAACCCTAACCCTAACCCTAACCCTAACCCTAACCCTAACCCTAACCCTAACCCTAACCCTAACCCTAACCCTAACCCTAACCCTAACCCTAACCCTAACCCTAACCCTAACCCTAACCCTAACCCTAACCCTAACCCTAACCCTAACCCTAACCCTAACCCTAACCCTAACCCTAACCCTAACCCTAACCCTAACCCTAACCCTAACCCTAACCCTAACCCTAACCCTAACCCTAACCCTAACCCTAACCCTAACCCTAACCCTAACCCTAACCCTAACCCTAACCCTAACCCTAACCCTAACCCTAACCCTAACCCTAACCCTAACCCTAACCCTAACCCTAACCCTAACCCTAACCCTAACCCTAACCCTAACCCTAACCCTAACCCTAACCCTAACCCTAACCCTAACCCTAACCCTAACCCTAACCCTAACCCTAACCCTAACCCTAACCCTAACCCTAACCCTAACCCTAACCCTAACCCTAACCCTAACCCTAACCCTAACCCTAACCCTAACCCTAACCCTAACCCTAACCCTAACCCTAACCCTAACCCTAACCCTAACCCTAACCCTAACCCTAACCCTAACCCTAACCCTAACCCTAACCCTAACCCTAACCCTAACCCTAACCCTAACCCTAACCCTAACCCTAACCCTAACCCTAACCCTAACCCTAACCCTAACCCTAACCCTAACCCTAACCCTAACCCTAACCCTAACCCTAACCCTAACCCTAACCCTAACCCTAACCCTAACCCTAACCCTAACCCTAACCCTAACCCTAACCCTAACCCTAACCCTAACCCTAACCCTAACCCTCACAGCCACTAGGGGGTGCCACCCATCGATTCAGCATGCCATGGGTACGGGTGGTAGGCACCAACTCCAGAACTCTAGGACCCTCCTATCCGGACTTATCGGCTCATGAAGTTCATGGGTAGGGGTACCCATATCAGTTTTCATCATATAACCTAACCCTAACCCTAACCCTAACCCTAACCCTAACCCTAACCCTAACCCCCCTTACCTAACCCTAACCCTAACCCTAACCCTAACCCTAACCCTAACACCCCCCAAACAACCCTCCAATCAACTCCAAAACACCCTACAAAACACCCCCCAGATAACCCTCCAATCCACTCCAAATGGCCTCAAATGCACCCCTAGGCACTTCCTGGAAACACCTAGGGACAAAAAACACTTGGTCAAATTTTCAACCACTATAGTCAATGCAACTTTTCAACATAACTCGCCCTAGGAATGTCCCACCCACACCATTCAACCACCCCTAGGCTCCCCCTAACCCAAGCTACCCGACCCTAGGATTGCAGCTCCACAGCGCCAACTACTGGACGGCCACTTTTCCAAAAAACACTCTCCAGGACACCCTCCAATCAACTCCAAATGGCCTGAAACGCGCTCCTAAACACTTTCTGGGGGAACTTTTTTCAAAAAAACACTTTGAAAAATTTCACCTCACTCAACTCTATGGGGAATTTTCAAACGCCTATAACTTTAAAACCACACCTCCTAGCGCTTTGCAAACCACTTCCGCCTGCCATAATTCGGCCCTTCTGAACACGCCAGGCTTGGTCCCGTCTCTCTACGACCTTCCCTTCCGGAGATACAACAAAAACAAACTTTTTTTCGCTACTTACGCCCACTTCCCGACGTCACAGCCACTAGGGGGACCCACCAAACGAAAGACAGCCTATGGAAATGGGGGGGTAGGAAAAACCTCAACTCTCTAGCTCACAAGCTTCTTCAGTTACCGGCCAGTCGGAGGATCGCCGTTTCGGCGATCGTGGTTATTACCCCCCTTACCTAACCCTAACCCTAACCCTAACCCTAACCCTAAAAATTCATAAATATTAAACAAGTTAAAATGTAATAATAAATAGTTAAAATACAAAAAGATTAAAAGTTTTAATTCATTTTAGTAATTTAATATCTTAAAAGTAGAGAATGGGTTTTAAATTTAAGTTATTTTCTAAAATAAACCAAGTTGTAAAAAAGGCGCAATTTAGGCAGGTATAAATAAAACTCATAGTATACTGCCTTCATTCTGAAGCTTACTTTCGAAGAGACAACATCTCTGGAGCAAAGCTGACGGACCATATAGCAGCCAGTGCTTTTTTTTCAATTTGTGCCCTGCCTGAAGAAGACTTGTAATAAGTTGAAACGTCGCGCATTGGGCACATTATTATTAATAATTTGGATAGTTTGATTTCATAAAAATTTAATTTGATAAAAATTTAATTTGATTTAATTTGATTTGATAGTTCATTTTCTAGTAATATTAACATAATTTATAAATTTAATTCATAACTTTAATTAAACTTTAATTAAAAAATAACAAAAACTTCATTGAAAAATAAAAATACAATCATGGCCGATCGAGGCCGCTGGACGCGGGTGCGCCATAGGCGACCTGCCCAGCAACGGAGGTCCGGGGACCGGGGAGGGAGACCAGCCCAGAGGAAGGACCGAGCACCTCCTGTCTCCTTCGGGAGACAGGCTCATTCGACTTCCCCTAACCCTGAGTCTAACCCTAAGCCTGAGTCTAACCCTAGGTCTAAGCTCTCCCTCTACAAAACCCTTACCTTAACCACACTCCTTTTGTGCAGCCCTAACCCTAGCAAAAAACACCCTCCAGAACACCCTACGATCCACTCCAAAACACCCCCAGATAACCCTCCAATCAACTCCAAAACACCCTCCAAAACACCCCCCAGATAACCCTCCAATCCACTCCAAATGGCCTCAAATGCACCCCTAGGCACTTCCTGGAAACACCTAGGGACAAAAAACACTTGGGCAAATTTTCAACCACTATAGTCAATGCAACTTTTCAACATAACTCGCCCTAGGAATGTCCCACCAACACCATTCAACCACCCCTAGGCTCCCCTTAAGCCAAGCTACCCCACCCTAGGATTCCAGCTCCGCAGCGCCAACTACTGGACGGCCACTTTTCCAAAAAACACTCTCCAGGACACCCTCCAATCAACTCCAAATGGCCTGAAACGCGCTCCTAAACACTTTCTGGGGGAACTTTTTTCAAAAAAACACTTTGAAAAATTTCACCTCACTCAACTCTATGGGGAATTTTCAAACGCCTATAACTTTAAAACCACACCTCCTAGCGCTTTGCAAACCACTTCCGCCTGACATAATTCGGCCCTTCTGAACACGCCAGGCTTGGTCCCGTCTCTCTACGACCTTCCCTTCCGGAGATACAACAAAAACAAACTTTTTTTCGCTACTTACGCCCACTTCCCGACGTCACAGCCACTAGGGGGACCCACCAAACGAAAGACAGCCTATGGAAATGGGGGGGTACCACCCACTTTCAGCTCTCTACCTCCAACGGTTCGGGAGTTATCACCCAAAAACAGGACCATCAAATTTGATGATCGTGGTTATTACCCCCCTTACCTAACCCTAACCCTAACCCTAACCCTAACACTTTCTGGGGGAACTTTTTTCAAAAAAACACTTTGAAAAATTTCACCTCACTCAACTCTATGGGGAATTTTCAAACGCCTATAACTTTAAAACCACACCTCCTAGCGCTTTGCAAACCACTTCCGCCTGCCATAATTCGGCCCTTCTGAACACGCCAGGCTTGGTCCCGTCTCTCTACGACCTTCCCTTCCGGAGATACAGCCAAAACAAAAAAAAAATTCGCAGTTACGCCCACTTCCCGACGTCACAGCCACTAGGGGGTGCCACCCATCGATTCAGCATGCCATGGGTACGGAGGGTAGGCACCAACTCCAGAACTCTAGGACCCTCCTATCCGGACTTATCGGCTCATGAAGTTCATGGGTAGGGGTACCCATATCAGTTTTCATCATATAACCTAACCCTAACCCTAACCCTAACCCTAACCCTAACCCTAACCCTAACCCTAACCCTAACCCTAACCCTAACCCTAACCCTAACCCTAACCCTAACCCTAACCCTAACCCATCGATTCAGCATGCCATGGGTACGGGGGGTAGGCACCAACTCCAAAACTCTAGGACCCTCCTATCCGGACTTATCGGCTCATGAAGTTCATGGGTAGGGGTACCCATATCAGTTTTCATCATATAACCTAACCCTAACCCTAACCCTAACCCTAACCCTGAGTCTAACCCTGAGTCTAACCCTAGGTCTAAGCTCTCCCTCTACAAAACCCTTACCTTAACCACACTCCTTTAGTGCAGCCCTAACCCTAGCAAAAAACACCCCCAAATAACCCTACAATCCACTCCAAAACACCCCCCAGACAACCCTCCAATCAACTCCAAAACACCCTCCAAAACACCCCCCAATCCACTCCAAATGGCCTCAAATGCACCCCTAGGCACTTCCTGGAAACACCTAGGGACAAAAAACACTTGGGCAAATTTTCACTCACTATAGTCAATGCAACTTTTCCTCATAACTCGCCCTAGGAATGTCCCACCAACACCATTCAACCACCCCTAGGCTCCCCCTAAGCCAAGCTACCCCACCCTAGGATTCCACCTCCACAGCGCCAACTACTGGACGCCCACTTTTCCAAAAAACACTCTCCAGGACACCCTCCAATCAACTCCAAATGGCCTGAAACGCGCTCCTAAACACTTTCTGGGGGAACTTTTTTCAAAAAAACACTTTGAAAAATTTCACCTCACTCAACTCTATGGGGAATTTTCAAACGCCTATAACTTTAAAACCACACCTCCTAGCGCTTTGCAAACCACTTCCGCCTGCCATAATTCGGCCCTTCTGAACACGCCAGGCTTGGTCCCGTCTCTCTACGACCTTCCCTTCCGGAGATACAACAAAAACAAACTTTTTTTCGCTACTTACGCCCACTTCCCGACGTCACAGCCACTAGGGGGACCCACCAAACGAAAGACAGCCTATGGAAATGGGGGGGTAGGAAAAACCTCAACTCTCTAGCTCACAGGGTTCTTCAGTTACCGGCCAGTCTGAGGATCGCCGTTTCGGCGATCGTGGTTATTACCCCCCTTACCTAACCCTAACCCTAACCCTAACCCTAACCCTAACCCTTAACCACACTCCTTTTGTGCAGCCCTAACCCTAACAAAAAACACCCTCCGGAACACCCTCCAATCCACTCCAAAACACCCCCCAAACAACCCTCCAATCAACTCCAAAACACCCTACAAAACACCCTCCAAAACACCCCCCAATCCACTCCAAATGGCCTATAATGCACCCCTAGGCACTTCCTGGAAACACCTAGGGACAAAAAACACTTGGGCAAATTTTCACTCACTATAGTCAATGCAACTTTTCAACATAACTCGCCCTAGGAATCTCCCACCAACACCATTCAACCACCCCTAGGCTCCCCTTAAGCCAAGCTACCACACCCTAGGATTTCAGCTCCACAGCGGCAACTACTGACCACTCACTTTTCCAAAAAACACTCTCCAGGACACCCTCCAATCAACTCCAAATGGCCTGAAACGCGCTCCTAAACACTTTCTGGGGGGACTTTTTTCAAAAAAACACTTTGAAAAATTTCACCTCACTCAACTCTATGGGGAATTTTCAAACGCCTATAACTTTAAAACCACACCTCCTAGCGCTTTGCAAACCACTTCCGCCTGCCATAATTCGGCCCTTCTGAACACGCCAGGCTTGGTCCCGTCTCTCTACGACCTTCCCTTCCGGAGATACAACAAAAACAAACTTTTTTTCGCTACTTACGCCCACTTCCCGACGTCACAGCCACTAGGGGGACCCACCAAACGAAAGACAGCCTATGGAAATGGGGGGGTAGGAAAAACCTCAACTCTCTAGCTCACAGGGTTCTTCAGTTACCGGCCAGTCTGAGGATCGCCGTTTCGGCGATCGTGGTTATTACCCCCCTTACCTAACCCTAACCCTAACCCTAACCCTAACCCTAACCCTAACCCTAAACCTAACCCTAACCCTAACCCCCCAGACAACCCTCCAATCAACTCCAAAACACCCTCCAAAACACCCCCCAATCCACTCCAAATGGCCTCAAATGCACCCCTAGGCACTTCCTGGAAACACCTAGGGACAAAAAACACTTGGGCAAATTTTCACTCACTATAGTCAATGCAACTTTTGTCCATAACTCGCCCTAGGAATGTCCCACCAACACCATTCAACCACCCCTAGGCTCCCCTTAAGCCAAGCTACCCCACCCTAGGATTCCAGCTCCACAGCGCCAACTACTGGACGGCCACTTTTACAAAAAACACTCTCCAGGACACCCTCCAATCAACTCCAAATGGCCTGAAACGCGCTCCTAAACACTTTCTGGGGGAACTTTTTGCAAAAAAACACTTTGAAAAATTTCACCTCACTCAACTCTATGGGGAATTTTCAAACGCCTATAACTTTAAAACCACACCTCCTAGCGCTTTGCAAACCACTTCCGCCTGCCATAATTCGGCCCTTCTGAACACGCCAGGCTTGGTCCCGTCTCTCTACGACCTTCCCTTCCGGAGATACAACAAAAACAAACTTTTTTTCGCTACTTACGCCCACTTCCCGACCTCACAGCCACTAGGGGGACCCACCAAACGAAAGACAGCCTATGGAAATGGGGGGGTACCACCCACTTTCAGCTCTCTACCTCCAACGGTTCGGGAGTTATCACCCAAAAACAGGACCATCAAATTTGATGATCGTGGTTATTACCCCCCTTACCTAACCCTAACCCTAACCCTAACCCTAACCCTAACCCTAACCCTAACCCTGAGTCTAATCCTGAGTCTAATCCTAACCCTAACCCTAACCCTAATCCTGAGTCTAATCCTGAGTCTAATCCTGAGTCTAATCCTGAGTCTAACCCTAACCCTAATCCTGAGTCTAACCCTAATCCTGAGTCTAACCCTAGGTCTAAGCTCTCCCTCTACAAAACCCTTACCTTAACCACACTCCTTGAGTGCAGCCCTAACCCTAGCAAAAAACACCCTACGGAACACCCTACAATCCACTCCAAAACACCCCACAGATAACCCTCCAATACACTCCAAATGGCCTCAAATGCACCCCTAGGCACTTCCTGGAAACACCTAGGGACAAAAAACACTTGGGCAAATTTTCACTCACTATAGTCAATGCAACTTTTTGTCATAACTCGCCCTAGGAATGTCCCACACACACCATTCAACCACCCCTAGGCTCCCCCTTACCCAAGCTACTCCACCCTAGGATTGCAGCTCCACAGCGCCAACTACTGCTCACTCACTTTTCCAAAAAACACTCTCCAGGACACCCTCCAATCAACTCCAAATGGCCTGAAACGCGCTCCTAAACACTTTCTGGGGGAACTTTTTTCAAAAAAACACTTTGAAAAATTTCACCTCACTCAACTCTATGGGGAATTTTCAAACGCCTATAACTTTAAAACCACACCTCCTAGCGCTTTGCAAACCACTTCCGCCTGCCATAATTCGGCCCTTCTGAACACGCCAGGCTTGGTCCCGTCTCTCTACGACCTTCCCTTCCGGAGATACAACAAAAACAAACTTTTTTTCGCTACTTACGCCCACTTCCCGACGTCACAGCCACTAGGGGGACCCACCAAACGAAAGACAGCCTATGGAAATGGGGGGGTACCACCCACTTTCAGCTCTCTACCTCCAACGGTTCGGGAGTTATCACCCAAAAACAGGACCATCAAATTTGATGATCGTGGTTATTACCCCCCTTACCTAACCCTAACCCTAACCCTAACCCTAACCCTAACCCTCAAATTTGATGATCGTGGTTATTACCCCCCTTACCTAACCCTAACCCTAACCCTAACCCTAACCCTAACCCTAATCCACTCCAAAACACCCCCCAGACAACCCTCCAATCAACTCCAAAACACCCTCCGGAACACCCTCCAATCCACTCCAAAACACCCCCCAGACAACCCTCCAATCAACTCCAAAACACCCTCCAAAACACCCCCCAATCCACTCCAAATGGCCTCAAATGCACCCCTAGGCACTTCCTGGAAACACCTAGGGACAAAAAACACTTGGGCAAATTTTCACTCACTATAGTCAATGCAACTTTTCCTCATAACTCGCCCTAGGAATCTCCCACCAACACCATTCAACCACCCCTAGGCTCCCCTTAAGCCAAGCTACCACACCCTAGGATTGCAGCTCCACAGCGCCAACTACTGGACGGCCACTTTTCCAAAAAACACTCTCCAGGACACCCTCCAATCAACTCCAAATGGCCTGAAACGCGCTCCTAAACACTTTCTGGGGGAACTTTTTTCAAAAAAACACTTTGAAAAATTTCACCTCACTCAACTCTATGGGGAATTTTCAAACGCCTATAACTTTAAAACCACACCTCCTAGCGCTTTGCAAACCACTTCCGCCTGCCATAATTCGGCCCTTCTGAACACGCCAGGCTTGGTCCCGTCTCTCTACGACCTTCCCTTCCGGAGATACAGCCAAAACAAAAAAAAATTTCGCAGTTACGCCCACTTCCCGACGTCACAGCCACTCAGGGGACCCACCAGTCGATTCTCCAGCATATCATCCGGGGGGGTAGAGCCCAACCCCAGAACTCTAGGACCCTCGGATCCGGACTTATCGGCTCTTGAAGATTATCATCCGGGTGGATGATATCAGTTTTCATCCTATAACCTAACCCTAACCCTAACCCTAACCCTAACCCTAACCCTAACCCTAACCCTAACCCCCCAGACAACCCTCCAATCAACTCCAAAACACCCTCCAAAACACCCCCCAATCCACTCCAAATGGCCTCAAATGCACCCCTAGGCACTTCCTGGAAACACCTAGGGACAAAAAACACTTGGGCAAATTTTCACTCACTATAGTCAATGCAACTTTTGTCCATAACTCGCCCTAGGAATGTCCCACCAACACCATTCAACCACCCCTAGGCTCCCCTTAAGCCAAGCTACCCCACCCTAGGATTCCAGCTCCACAGCGCCAACTACTGGACGGCCACTTTTACAAAAAACACTCTCCAGGACACCCTCCAATCAACTCCAAATGGCCTGAAACGCGCTCCTAAACACTTTCTGGGGGAACTTTTTGCAAAAAAACACTTTGAAAAATTTCACCTCACTCAACTCTATGGGGAATTTTCAAACGCCTATAACTTTAAAACCACACCTCCTAGCGCTTTGCAAACCACTTCCGCCTGCCATAATTCGGCCCTTCTGAACACGCCAGGCTTGGTCCCGTCTCTCTACGACCTTCCCTTCCGGAGATACAACAAAAACAAACTTTTTTTCGCTACTTACGCCCACTTCCCGACCTCACAGCCACTAGGGGGACCCACCAAACGAAAGACAGCCTATGGAAATGGGGGGGTACCACCCACTTTCAGCTCTCTACCTCCAACGGTTCGGGAGTTATCACCCAAAAACAGGACCATCAAATTTGATGATCGTGGTTATTACCCCCCTTACCTAACCCTAACCCTAACCCTAACCCTAACCCTAACCCTAACCCTGAGTCTAATCCTGAGTCTAATCCTAACCCTAACCCTAACCCTAATCCTGAGTCTAATCCTGAGTCTAATCCTGAGTCTAATCCTGAGTCTAACCCTAACCCTAATCCTGAGTCTAACCCTAATCCTGAGTCTAACCCTAGGTCTAAGCTCTCCCTCTACAAAACCCTTACCTTAACCACACTCCTTGAGTGCAGCCCTAACCCTAGCAAAAAACACCCTACGGAACACCCTACAATCCACTCCAAAACACCCCACAGATAACCCTCCAATACACTCCAAATGGCCTCAAATGCACCCCTAGGCACTTCCTGGAAACACCTAGGGACAAAAAACACTTGGGCAAATTTTCACTCACTATAGTCAATGCAACTTTTTGTCATAACTCGCCCTAGGAATGTCCCACACACACCATTCAACCACCCCTAGGCTCCCCCTTACCCAAGCTACTCCACCCTAGGATTGCAGCTCCACAGCGCCAACTACTGCTCACTCACTTTTCCAAAAAACACTCTCCAGGACACCCTCCAATCAACTCCAAATGGCCTGAAACGCGCTCCTAAACACTTTCTGGGGGAACTTTTTTCAAAAAAACACTTTGAAAAATTTCACCTCACTCAACTCTATGGGGAATTTTCAAACGCCTATAACTTTAAAACCACACCTCCTAGCGCTTTGCAAACCACTTCCGCCTGCCATAATTCGGCCCTTCTGAACACGCCAGGCTTGGTCCCGTCTCTCTACGACCTTCCCTTCCGGAGATACAACAAAAACAAACTTTTTTTCGCTACTTACGCCCACTTCCCGACGTCACAGCCACTAGGGGGACCCACCAAACGAAAGACAGCCTATGGAAATGGGGGGGTACCACCCACTTTCAGCTCTCTACCTCCAACGGTTCGGGAGTTATCACCCAAAAACAGGACCATCAAATTTGATGATCGTGGTTATTACCCCCCTTACCTAACCCTAACCCTAACCCTAACCCTAACCCTAACCCTCAAATTTGATGATCGTGGTTATTACCCCCCTTACCTAACCCTAACCCTAACCCTAACCCTAACCCTAACCCTAATCCACTCCAAAACACCCCCCAGACAACCCTCCAATCAACTCCAAAACACCCTCCGGAACACCCTCCAATCCACTCCAAAACACCCCCCAGACAACCCTCCAATCAACTCCAAAACACCCTCCAAAACACCCCCCAATCCACTCCAAATGGCCTCAAATGCACCCCTAGGCACTTCCTGGAAACACCTAGGGACAAAAAACACTTGGGCAAATTTTCACTCACTATAGTCAATGCAACTTTTCCTCATAACTCGCCCTAGGAATCTCCCACCAACACCATTCAACCACCCCTAGGCTCCCCTTAAGCCAAGCTACCACACCCTAGGATTGCAGCTCCACAGCGCCAACTACTGGACGGCCACTTTTCCAAAAAACACTCTCCAGGACACCCTCCAATCAACTCCAAATGGCCTGAAACGCGCTCCTAAACACTTTCTGGGGGAACTTTTTTCAAAAAAACACTTTGAAAAATTTCACCTCACTCAACTCTATGGGGAATTTTCAAACGCCTATAACTTTAAAACCACACCTCCTAGCGCTTTGCAAACCACTTCCGCCTGCCATAATTCGGCCCTTCTGAACACGCCAGGCTTGGTCCCGTCTCTCTACGACCTTCCCTTCCGGAGATACAGCCAAAACAAAAAAAAATTTCGCAGTTACGCCCACTTCCCGACGTCACAGCCACTCAGGGGACCCACCAGTCGATTCTCCAGCATATCATCCGGGGGGGTAGAGCCCAACCCCAGAACTCTAGGACCCTCGGATCCGGACTTATCGGCTCTTGAAGATTATCATCCGGGTGGATGATATCAGTTTTCATCCTATAACCTAACCCTAACCCTAACCCTAACCCTAACCCTAACCCTAACCCTAACCCTAACCCTAACCCTAAACCTAAACCTAACCCTAACCCTAACCCCCCAGACAACCCTCCAATCAACTCCAAAACACCCTCCAAAACACCCCCCAATCCACTCCAAATGGCCTCAAATGCACCCCTAGGCACTTCCTGGAAACACCTAGGGACAAAAAACACTTGGGCAAATTTTCACTCACTATAGTCAATGCAACTTTTGTCCATAACTCGCCCTAGGAATGTCCCACCAACACCATTCAACCACCCCTAGGCTCCCCTTAAGCCAAGCTACCCCACCCTAGGATTCCAGCTCCACAGCGCCAACTACTGGACGGCCACTTTTACAAAAAACACTCTCCAGGACACCCTCCAATCAACTCCAAATGGCCTGAAACGCGCTCCTAAACACTTTCTGGGGGAACTTTTTGCAAAAAAACACTTTGAAAAATTTCACCTCACTCAACTCTATGGGGAATTTTCAAACGCCTATAACTTTAAAACCACACCTCCTAGCGCTTTGCAAACCACTTCCGCCTGCCATAATTCGGCCCTTCTGAACACGCCAGGCTTGGTCCCGTCTCTCTACGACCTTCCCTTCCGGAGATACAACAAAAACAAACTTTTTTTCGCTACTTACGCCCACTTCCCGACCTCACAGCCACTAGGGGGACCCACCAAACGAAAGACAGCCTATGGAAATGGGGGGGTACCACCCACTTTCAGCTCTCTACCTCCAACGGTTCGGGAGTTATCACCCAAAAACAGGACCATCAAATTTGATGATCGTGGTTATTACCCCCCTTACCTAACCCTAACCCTAACCCTAACCCTAACCCTAACCCTAACCCTAACCCTGAGTCTAATCCTGAGTCTAATCCTAACCCTAACCCTAACCCTAATCCTGAGTCTAATCCTGAGTCTAATCCTGAGTCTAATCCTGAGTCTAACCCTAACCCTAATCCTGAGTCTAACCCTAATCCTGAGTCTAACCCTAGGTCTAAGCTCTCCCTCTACAAAACCCTTACCTTAACCACACTCCTTGAGTGCAGCCCTAACCCTAGCAAAAAACACCCTACGGAACACCCTACAATCCACTCCAAAACACCCCACAGATAACCCTCCAATACACTCCAAATGGCCTCAAATGCACCCCTAGGCACTTCCTGGAAACACCTAGGGACAAAAAACACTTGGGCAAATTTTCACTCACTATAGTCAATGCAACTTTTTGTCATAACTCGCCCTAGGAATGTCCCACACACACCATTCAACCACCCCTAGGCTCCCCCTTACCCAAGCTACTCCACCCTAGGATTGCAGCTCCACAGCGCCAACTACTGCTCACTCACTTTTCCAAAAAACACTCTCCAGGACACCCTCCAATCAACTCCAAATGGCCTGAAACGCGCTCCTAAACACTTTCTGGGGGAACTTTTTTCAAAAAAACACTTTGAAAAATTTCACCTCACTCAACTCTATGGGGAATTTTCAAACGCCTATAACTTTAAAACCACACCTCCTAGCGCTTTGCAAACCACTTCCGCCTGCCATAATTCGGCCCTTCTGAACACGCCAGGCTTGGTCCCGTCTCTCTACGACCTTCCCTTCCGGAGATACAACAAAAACAAACTTTTTTTCGCTACTTACGCCCACTTCCCGACGTCACAGCCACTAGGGGGACCCACCAAACGAAAGACAGCCTATGGAAATGGGGGGGTACCACCCACTTTCAGCTCTCTACCTCCAACGGTTCGGGAGTTATCACCCAAAAACAGGACCATCAAATTTGATGATCGTGGTTATTACCCCCCTTACCTAACCCTAACCCTAACCCTAACCCTAACCCTCAAATTTGATGATCGTGGTTATTACCCCCCTTACCTAACCCTAACCCTAACCCTAACCCTAACCCTAACCCTAATCCACTCCAAAACACCCCCCAGACAACCCTCCAATCAACTCCAAAACACCCTCCGGAACACCCTCCAATCCACTCCAAAACACCCCCCAGACAACCCTCCAATCAACTCCAAAACACCCTCCAAAACACCCCCCAATCCACTCCAAATGGCCTCAAATGCACCCCTAGGCACTTCCTGGAAACACCTAGGGACAAAAAACACTTGGGCAAATTTTCACTCACTATAGTCAATGCAACTTTTCCTCATAACTCGCCCTAGGAATCTCCCACCAACACCATTCAACCACCCCTAGGCTCCCCTTAAGCCAAGCTACCACACCCTAGGATTGCAGCTCCACAGCGCCAACTACTGGACGGCCACTTTTCCAAAAAACACTCTCCAGGACACCCTCCAATCAACTCCAAATGGCCTGAAACGCGCTCCTAAACACTTTCTGGGGGAACTTTTTTCAAAAAAACACTTTGAAAAATTTCACCTCACTCAACTCTATGGGGAATTTTCAAACGCCTATAACTTTAAAACCACACCTCCTAGCGCTTTGCAAACCACTTCCGCCTGCCATAATTCGGCCCTTCTGAACACGCCAGGCTTGGTCCCGTCTCTCTACGACCTTCCCTTCCGGAGATACAGCCAAAACAAAAAAAAATTTCGCAGTTACGCCCACTTCCCGACGTCACAGCCACTCAGGGGACCCACCAGTCGATTCTCCAGCATATCATCCGGGGGGGTAGAGCCCAACCCCAGAACTCTAGGACCCTCGGATCCGGACTTATCGGCTCTTGAAGATTATCATCCGGGTGGATGATATCAGTTTTCATCCTATAACCTAACCCTAACCCTAACCCTAACCCTGACCCTGACCCTAACCCTAACCCTAACCCTAACCCTAACCACCTTATCCTACTTGGACTCCCTAAACCCCAACCCCAACCCAAACCTAACCCTAACCCTAACCCCCCAGACAACCCTCCAATCAACTCCAAAACACCCTCCAAAACACCCCCCAATCCACTCCAAATGGCCTCAAATGCACCCCTAGGCACTTCCTGGAAACACCTAGGGACAAAAAACACTTGGGCAAATTTTCACTCACTATAGTCAATGCAACTTTTGTCCATAACTCGCCCTAGGAATGTCCCACCAACACCATTCAACCACCCCTAGGCTCCCCTTAAGCCAAGCTACCCCACCCTAGGATTCCAGCTCCACAGCGCCAACTACTGGACGGCCACTTTTACAAAAAACACTCTCCAGGACACCCTCCAATCAACTCCAAATGGCCTGAAACGCGCTCCTAAACACTTTCTGGGGGAACTTTTTGCAAAAAAACACTTTGAAAAATTTCACCTCACTCAACTCTATGGGGAATTTTCAAACGCCTATAACTTTAAAACCACACCTCCTAGCGCTTTGCAAACCACTTCCGCCTGCCATAATTCGGCCCTTCTGAACACGCCAGGCTTGGTCCCGTCTCTCTACGACCTTCCCTTCCGGAGATACAACAAAAACAAACTTTTTTTCGCTACTTACGCCCACTTCCCGACCTCACAGCCACTAGGGGGACCCACCAAACGAAAGACAGCCTATGGAAATGGGGGGGTACCACCCACTTTCAGCTCTCTACCTCCAACGGTTCGGGAGTTATCACCCAAAAACAGGACCATCAAATTTGATGATCGTGGTTATTACCCCCCTTACCTAACCCTAACCCTAACCCTAACCCTAACCCTAACCCTAACCCTTTTTTTCGCTACTTACGCCCACTTCCCGACGTCACAGCCACTAGGGGGACCCACCAAACGAAAGACAGCCTATGGAAATGGGGGGGTACCACCCACTTTCAGCTCTCTACCTCCAACGGTTCGGGAGTTATCACCCAAAAACAGGACCATCAAATTTGATGATCGTGGTTATTACCCCCCTTACCTAACCCTAACCCTAACCCTAACCCTAACCCTCCAAAACTCTAGGACCCTCCTATCCGGACTTATCGGCTCATGAAGTTCATGGGTAGGGGTACCCATATCAGTTTTCATCATATACCCTAACCCTAACCCTAACCCTAACCCTGAGTCTAATCCTGAGTCTAATCCTAACCCTAACCCTAACCCTAATCCTGAGTCTAATCCTGAGTCTAATCCTGAGTCTAATCCTGAGTCTAACCCTAACCCTAATCCTGAGTCTAACCCTAATCCTGAGTCTAACCCTAGGTCTAAGCTCTCCCTCTACAAAACCCTTACCTTAACCACACTCCTTGAGTGCAGCCCTAACCCTAGCAAAAAACACCCTACGGAACACCCTACAATCCACTCCAAAACACCCCACAGATAACCCTCCAATACACTCCAAATGGCCTCAAATGCACCCCTAGGCACTTCCTGGAAACACCTAGGGACAAAAAACACTTGGGCAAATTTTCACTCACTATAGTCAATGCAACTTTTTGTCATAACTCGCCCTAGGAATGTCCCACACACACCATTCAACCACCCCTAGGCTCCCCCTTACCCAAGCTACTCCACCCTAGGATTGCAGCTCCACAGCGCCAACTACTGCTCACTCACTTTTCCAAAAAACACTCTCCAGGACACCCTCCAATCAACTCCAAATGGCCTGAAACGCGCTCCTAAACACTTTCTGGGGGAACTTTTTTCAAAAAAACACTTTGAAAAATTTCACCTCACTCAACTCTATGGGGAATTTTCAAACGCCTATAACTTTAAAACCACACCTCCTAGCGCTTTGCAAACCACTTCCGCCTGCCATAATTCGGCCCTTCTGAACACGCCAGGCTTGGTCCCGTCTCTCTACGACCTTCCCTTCCGGAGATACAACAAAAACAAACTTTTTTTCGCTACTTACGCCCACTTCCCGACGTCACAGCCACTAGGGGGACCCACCAAACGAAAGACAGCCTATGGAAATGGGGGGGTACCACCCACTTTCAGCTCTCTACCTCCAACGGTTCGGGAGTTATCACCCAAAAACAGGACCATCAAATTTGATGATCGTGGTTATTACCCCCCTTACCTAACCCTAACCCTAACCCTAACCCTAACCCTAACCCTAACCCTAACCCTAACCCTTTCCTAACCCTAACCCCTCCTAACCCTAACCCTTCCTAACCCTAACCCTACCTTAACCCTAACCTTAACCATTCCCACCTTATCTTTCCTAACCCTAACCATTCCTAACCCTAACCTTAACCTTTTCCATTTCCTTCCTAACCCTAACCCTTAATTAATTAATTAAAAATAAATAATTTAAAATTTAAATTGGTTAAATACATAAATTTGAATAAAATTGGAGAATTGAAGAATTACTTAGGTTTAAATTCATGATTTTAAATTAATTTGGAGAATTAAAATTGATTAAAATTAGTTTCATAAATTAGCTGTAAAAACAATTAATACGGAATTCAAATTACTTACATCATTAAAAAACAATTTAAAAATTCATAAATATTAAACAAGTTAAAATGTAATAATAAATAGTTAAAATACAAAAAGATTAAAAGTTTTAATTCATTTTAGTAATTTAATATCTTAAAAGTAGAGAATGGGTTTTAAATTTAAGTTATTTTCTAAAATAAACCAAGTTGTAAAAAAGGCGCAATTTAGGCAGGTATAAATAAAACTCATAGTATACTGCCTTCATTCTGAAGCTTACTTTCGAAGAGACAACATCTCTGGAGCAAAGCTGACGGACCATATAGCAGCCAGTGCTTTTTTTTCAATTTGTGCCCTGCCTGAAGAAGACTTGTAATAAGTTGAAACGTCGCGCATTGGGCACATTATTAGAATAGTTTAAATAATTTTGATTTATAAAAATTTAATTTCATAAAAATTTAATTTGATTTAATTTAATTGATAATTCATATTTTAGTAAAATTAACATAATTCATAAGTTTAATTCATATCTTTTTATTGAACTTTGATTTAAATAACAAAAACTACATTAAAAAAATACAAATTAAAAACGACAATGGCCGATAGAGGCCGCTGGACGCGGGTTCGCTACGGAAGGCGACCTGCCCGGCAGCGGAGGTCCGGGGACCGGAGAGGGGGACCAGCCCGGAGGAAGGACAGTGCACCTCCTGTCTCCTTTGGGAGGCAGGCTCACTCGCCTTCCCCTAACCCTAACCCTAACCCTTTCCTCTTCCCTCACCTTAACCCCGCCCCTTTCCCCCTTTCCCTAACCTTAACCCTGCCCCTTCCCCCTATCCCAAACCTTAACCTTGTTTCCTTCTCCTCTTCCCAAACCTTAACCATGCCTCCTTCCCCTATTCCCTAACCTTAACCCCGCCCCCCTCCCTCTTTTCCCCAACCTTAACCCTGGTCCCCCTTCCCCTAACCTTAACCCTGTCCCGTCCCCTTCCCCTTACCCCAAACCTCAACCCTGGTTCCCATTCCTCTTCCCAAACCTAACCCTGCCCCCTTTCCCTTTTCCTAACCTTAACCCCGCCCCTTTCCCCTTTCCCTAACCTTAACCTTGCTTCCATCTCCCTCACCTTACCAGGACCTGTTCCCCCACCACCCCAAATCCCCCCCTTTTTTTATCTCATATCCTCCTTCCTCCCTCTTTCCACTTGAACCCCCCTCCAAGCCCTTCCCCTAACCTTAACCCTACCTTCCCCAAAACCTAATTCCTCCCACCCCTCTGTTCCCCTAACCACCAGGACCAATTCTTCACCTCCCTCTATCCTCTTTCCTTCCCATCTCCCACCACACTGACACAAACACACATACTCATACACTTCAACAACTCCCAAACAGGGGGAAGGTCGGCCGGTCCAACATCCTCCACCAAGAACTCCAAAATCATTGGTCCTTTGACCTTTGACCCGGAAAACGGGGACCTTTGCTCCCGAGGAGGGAGGGGGAGACCAGAGTGAATTTGGATTCACAGACTTGAGACCGCCATTCCAGGGGGACCTTAATGATCTTGGATTTGAAGGGCCACCGCTGGACGGGCGGCCCCAACTCTAAGCCCACATTTATTTCATTACCAAAATTATTTTGGCATTAATAATTTTTGTTAGCGGTTGTCTCGGTGGGCCGTTCTCCCTCTTCCTCCTGCTGTGCTCTGCCTGGGGATTGATCCCGGGTCCCTGGTGTGGATGACCGCCACCTCCACCACTACACCATCCTGCAGATCAGTAGGCCCGTGCACCCTATCCTATTTGGACTCCCTAAACCCCAACCCCAACCCAAACCTAACCCTGCCAGAGCCACTGATCAGCACTCATCGCTACAATAACCATCCCGGCAAAAGGTCTCTGCTGTCGGACCTGGGACCTGGCGGGACTCGAACCTGGGCCTCCTGCGCGGGGGCCCTTGGCCCGGCCCGGTGAGCTACACCTCAACACACTCCTACACCAGTTTTCTTTCTCACACACATTCCAAAACATATACACACACACACTCTCACACACACACACACACACACACACATACACAAGATCAATCAATCATCTCTCCTTTCCTCCAGAATCTCACTCCCAAAAAAACTTACATAAATCTACTGAACCCCAGCTACAGGACGCAGCCTTCCCTCCCTCCTCCCCTCTTTTTTTTCCCCCATACGCAAGATGTCTGGGTTGGGGACCGGCGGGACTCGAACCCGGGTCCCTCTTGCCGCAATCCCCAGCCCAGCCGATTGAGCTACACTCTGGAACACCTGGCATCAGACTCTTCACACTCTTCATCTTCACCCACGGGCACACACCCCCTTCCACAGCCAATCCAAAACCTTCCCTCCAAAAATCCACACATACACCCAATCAGATCCTTGGCTACCTTCTTCCCGCCCAAGCACACGGACCACACCCTCCCTTTCTCCAATCATTCTACACCACCCACACTCTCATTGGCTAATTGACTCTTGGGAAGGGACTCACCTCCCTCTTCCCAACAGTCATATACAGACAACTGGGCCACTCTCAGCTATCCCCTGAAGAAGCAGCACTCAGCTGCGAAACGTCGGGACCTGCTCCTCTGCACAGCCTGTAAGTCCTTTTTTACTTTTGCATTGGATTTTTAACAGTGCATTTGCACTTTTTAACGGTGTTTTACACTCTGGGATCGTGTCTTTTAAACCCTTGACAGCATTTTTAGCACTCTTTTTTTGAGCAGTGTTTTTAGTGTTTGTTCTATGGGTTTTAGCACTTTATCAGCAGTGTTTTAGCACCTTTTAACAGTGTACAAACACCTCTACCAGTGTTTTACACCTTTTAAATTAATAAAACTTAATTTTAACCAAGTGGGGGGGCTCGACCCTTTTTAAACGCCCGGATAAACTCTCCTCCTTTTAACCACCTGGAGCCAACTGGCAAAAAGAGACTCTTTTAATTGCCTTTAACACCAACCACTGGCGACCATAACGGGGACTACAACCTCCACCCGGCCAAGATCCAAAACCTCTCCAGGACTACAACGCGGCCGGGCCTGGACCACCATCCCCCAAGAGAGGAGACCACCGTCTGCGGCACCAAGGTAAGAGCCCTCTACACGTAATGTTTTTTACACACAAGGCCGGGGCTGGGCCTAGGAGCAGGGCTGAGAATGGCCCTGCACCTCACCAGACACCACAACCACTGATGGCCACTCGCATACACGCACCCAACAGACATCACACCACCAGACAACACTACCACACACAGACACACACACTCACCCAGCCACCAGATCCAGAAACCAGACACACCAGTAAACTACACTTCAAGCTCATTCAGGCCATACACCACAAACGCATAATGGACACAGCACTCACTTCAGGCACTTTCCCACCAGGCATGTTACGCCAAATAACCCGGCTAACAGATTTCATCAAACCATCCACACCCACTACAGAAACACGCAACAAAATTCATACAAACACCACACAGTGGATGCTCAATACAATCACCATTCTCCAGGAACATTACACCACTGCCATAGCCACGCTAGCCACCACTCCCCATAACCCAATAGCTCTACAGATAGCCACCGGCTGGGCCCACAAACGATACGGCCCCAGGCTGACGGCGGAGACCTTAAAGGAAACCCAACACATTCTACAACAGCAGACCAGATCCATCACCAACATCACCACCGCCACCACCACCAATCGTGGACCACACCCGGACCCAAACAATAGAAGCAGACCGGACAATCCACTACCCACCATCCCAGAAGCCCCGGAACCGGACTTCCCACCATTACCCAAACCACAGGCTCCACATAATCTCCCCTCATCCCATGCTACGCCAGCACCAGTCTCCACTCCAGCTCACCAACGGACACAACAGACCCCATCAGACGAAGGTAATTTACTCTCAATAACCCACCCCATCTACAGGACCCGGACACCCACCCCCCACCAGCAGACCAAACCTGGTACCACACCTCCAAGAACCGGCCCTGCCAAATCTCGACAACAGACTCTTTCATTCATCCAATCCACATCAGCCCAACAACAGCCACCGCATCCCACAGAACCAGCCACCTCCACTCCGCAACCCCAGAGGACGAGGAAGGTGACCTGGGGACCCCTGCCCACTAAGGACGACACTCACACCATAACCTCTACCTCTATAATTTCACCCATTCTACCTCCAACTCCCCCTTTTTCTACCCACTCCATAGCAACTACACACACTACAGCCCAAGTACATCTCCCACCACACAGCAAACCCATTACTTCACAGGTTCTGGACACAATTACACTAAACACCCGCTCCAATACTTCTGTTTTCATTCCTGACACTATTCTCCCTCTATCCCAACAGACCGATGCTGCTGGCGCGCGGGGCGACCGGGACGGGCCGGTGACCCCAACAGAATCCCTAAATGGGGTATACATGATGAAAGGGTCAACAGAGGTTAACCATAACCCAACCACAACCCAATCTGAATCCCCTACTCTACCACCAGGGGGGGTCGATCGGTCCGCTCCCCTCGCCCCGGGGGCCAGCACACTGGAATGTCCAGACCCTGACCATCCTCCACGTTCACCCTCTCTCTCCTCCTCCCACGTCTCCAAACCTACTCCATCCTCTCTCCCACCTCCAATCTATCCACCCTCCTCCTCAGCTCATCTACCCCACCCCAGTTTCCCTCCTCCCCCCCACAAATCCACTCTCTCTTCTTTTCCCTTTAATACACAACCTCCCCCTGCTGACTCTTCACCTTCTCCTCAGACTATCTCCCCTGCTCCTTCTTCTCTTAACTACAGCCATGATTCCACACTATACCTTCCTTCCCCACCCCCTCTCTCCACCTTCATTCGAGAACATCCGGACCCCTACGAGGAACTCCCCCACCAAAACACCTATCCACCCAAGATTCATCTGACACGCCCACATCGCAATATCCAGGACTGGAACTTCATCGCCAAACAACCCATACTCATACTCGGAGACACCAACATCGGTCGCATCACGGAGAACTGCCTACCGGAAACACAACTGGACAGTTACCCCGAGGCCACTGCCTATCACTTCCTGAAGGTATGTGAAAAAGCCACTCCCAATCCCTTCACCATGACCGTCCTTATCTCCATAGGCATCTACAACAGGGACCAGGACCCTAGGCAGACCACCATCAAACAGCTCAAGGCTCTGTTCCGCCAGGCCAGGCTGACCTTCCCCAACGCCGCCCTCTTTTTTCCTCTCATACATTACTCACCTCACCTCACATCCAGACAACAAAACAACATTAGAATAATAAACAACGCAATGACCAAACACGTCCACACACTCAGCACAATCCCCCCCACCGAATTCACCACAGATGCAGACCACATCCACTGGACTTCCACTACAGCTAACCGGATCTTACAGCACTGGCGCACAACACTAGATGACACCGGACCAGGTACCTGTGGCTCCATTTCCTCCTTTTCCTACACAGACTGACCATCCCCCTCTTTCCCTTACCCTAACTTCCCCCTTTTTTAAGACTTAATCCCGCCCCCCTTCCCTCTTCCCTTACCTTAACCCCGCCCCCTTCCCCCCTTTTTCCCTTACCTTAACCCTTCCTCATCTTCTCTCCTCACCTAAATCCCGCCCACTCTTCCTTCCCCCCCCCCCCCCCCCCCCCCTCTTCATACCCTTTCCTCCTTATCCTCCCTCCATCTACCTGATCCCCTTTCCAAGCCCTTCCCCTAACCTTAACCCTTTCCCCCTCCCCAAAACTCCACCTATTTCCCATCCTCAAGCCATAACCCTACCCCCCTCCCCTTTTCCCTAACCTTAACCCCCTCCCCTTCCCCTCTTCCCTAACCATAACCCTGGTTTCTTCTCCTCTTCCCTAACCTTAACCCTGCCCCTTTCCCCTCTTCCCTAATCTTAACCCTGCCCCTTCCCCCTATCCCTAACCTTAACCCTGGTTCCCTTTCCTCTTCCCTCACCTTAACCCCGCCCCTTTCCCCCTTTCCCTAACCTTAACCCTGCCCCTTCCCCCTATCCCAAACCTTAACCTTGTTTCCTTCTCCTCTTCCCAAACCTTAACCATGCCTCCTTCCCCTATTCCCTAACCTTAACCCCGCCCCCCTCCCTCTTTTCCCCAACCTTAACCCTGGTCCCCCTTCCCCTAACCTTAACCCTGTCCCGTCCCCTTCCCCTTACCCCAAACCTCAACCCTGGTTCCCATTCCTCTTCCCAAACCTAACCCTGCCCCCTTTCCCTTTTCCTAACCTTAACCCCGCCCCTTTCCCCTTTCCCTAACCTTAACCTTGCTTCCATCTCCCTCACCTTACCAGGACCTGTTCCCCCACCACCCCAAATCCCCCCCTTTTTTTATCTCATATCCTCCTTCCTCCCTCTTTCCACTTGAACCCCCCTCCAAGCCCTTCCCCTAACCTTAACCCTACCTTCCCCAAAACCTAATTCCTCCCACCCCTCTGTTCCCCTAACCACCAGGACCAATTCTTCACCTCCCTCTATCCTCTTTCCTTCCCATCTCCCACCACACTGACACAAACACACATACTCATACACTTCAACAACTCCCAAACAGGGGGAAGGTCGGCCGGTCCAACATCCTCCACCAAGAACTCCAAAATCATTGGTCCTTTGACCTTTGACCCGGAAAACGGGGACCTTTGCTCCCGAGGAGGGAGGGGGAGACCAGAGTGAATTTGGATTCACAGACTTGAGACCGCCATTCCAGGGGGACCTTAATGATCTTGGATTTGAAGGGCCACCGCTGGACGGGCGGCCCCAACTCTAAGCCCACATTTATTTCATTACCAAAATTATTTTGGCATTAATAATTTTTGTTAGCGGTTGTCTCGGTGGGCCGTTCTCCCTCTTCCTCCTGCTGTGCTCTGCCTGGGGATTGATCCCGGGTCCCTGGTGTGGATGACCGCCACCTCCACCACTACACCATCCTGCAGATCAGTAGGCCCGTGCACCCTATCCTATTTGGACTCCCTAAACCCCAACCCCAACCCAAACCTAACCCTAACCCTAATAAGCCTAAAAAAGGAAAATTAAAGTCAAAAAGGACGTCCCAGCAGGCTTGCCGTGTTGAAGGACCGTGCACCTCCGTCTCCTTAGGGAGGCGGTTCAATCCCCTTCACCTAACCGGCCAGTGCCTCACACGGACTACCAAGCCTGCTGGGACACTCTCAAAATTAAGTAAGAAAAGAAGACCAAGAGGGTACTAACAAAAGTAAGAAAACTGAAGTAAGAAAAGAAGACAAATTGATCACAGAAAAGAAGACAAAAGGATCACAGAAAGAAATAAAGAAGACCAAAAGGGTACTAACAAAAGTAAGAAGACTTGAATAAGAAAAGAAGACAAATGGATCACAGAAAAGAAGACAAAAGGATCACAGAAAAGACAAAGATTAGAAGAAGGAAGGATAGGTTTGGAAGGATGAATTTGAACAAGGGGAGGTTAAGTTCAGGAAAAATCGACGGAGCCAAGTCAGTCCCAGTACAAAGCCGGTTTATAGAAATTAAGTCGTCCGTGAGCCATGAGAGCCAAAAAAGGATGCAAAGAATCTAATTCGGGGGGGGAAACCTAAAATGGAACGGATTGAAACCAGGCATGGTCATTTTTATTTGATTTCCTTCCTAAGTTTAAAAGCGTCAGTGGGTTGGAATGGGGTTCCAATAGGGAGCCCACTTATGAATGATAATTGGATACTCTAAATTTTCAATTCTAATTGGACCTAATTTGGGTACTTATTAATATTTTTTGACTTAATTTGGGTTTTACGGTTTAATTATGCCTAACCCCACCCTTTCCTAACCCTAACCAGTCCTACCCCTAGCCCATTCCCCTTTTCCCTAAACCTAACCCTAACCCAGACCCTAGCCCTAACCCTAACCACTTAATTTTATTTCTAACCCTAACCCTAAGTTCCTTCCCTTAATCTTAAACCCTTACCCTCTAAGTTTCCCTAACCCTAACCATATAATTTAATTAATTAATTAATTTACTTAAGTTAAAAATTTAAAAATTAAATTAACATTTAAAATTTAATTAATAAATTAATTAATAGGCTTAAAATATTTAAAAACAGAGTAAAAATAGGCTAAAATAGTTCATAGTTAAAAACAAGCAGCATTTATAGGGTTAAAACAACTAAAAGCCAAATTGGATAAACTAAAAAGAGTTTCTAAAAAGCCAAAATAGGCGGAACCTATAAATAGGGAAGCAGCTTTAGTTGTTCATTCGGCCGGGGATCTCTGAGGTGGAAACATCTCAGAGCTAAATTCATGGGTTTTTTAAGATGTGCCTAGCCTGAAGAAGGGTAAAAGAACCCGAAACGTCGCGCAAGAGGCACAGGGTTTATTTGGGGAGTTGTTTTAATTTAAATTTGATTTGATTTGAATTTAATTTAATAGAAGTATTAATAACTTAATAAATAATTTATAAAAACAATTAAAAACCTAAATAATGGATAACAAAGCCCAAAATGGGATAAAAAATAGCCTAACTAATTAAAGAAAAAGAAGCCTAACTAATTGGACTTAAAAAATTTCAAATTTCAAATTAAAAGACCAAAAGAACCTAAGAATAGGACAATAAGAAAACAAAAACAATGAGAAATAAGCCTAAAAAAGGAAAATTAAAGTCAAAAAGGACGTCCCAGCAGGCTTGCCGTGTTGAAGGACCGTGCACCTCCGTCTCCTTAGGGAGGCGGTTCAATCCCCTTCACCTAACCGGCCAGTGCCTCACACGGACTACCAAGCCTGCTGGGACACTCTCAAAATTAAGTAAGAAAAGAAGACCAAGAGGGTACTAACAAAAGTAAGAAAACTGAAGTAAGAAAAGAAGACAAATTGATCACAGAAAAGAAGACAAAAGGATCACAGAAAGAAATAAAGAAGACCAAAAGGGTACTAACAAAAGTAAGAAGACTTGAATAAGAAAAGAAGACAAATGGATCACAGAAAAGAAGACAAAAGGATCACAGAAAAGACAAAGATTAGAAGAAGGAAGGATAGGTTTGGAAGGATGAATTTGAACAAGGGGAGGTTAAGTTCAGGAAAAATCGACGGAGCCAAGTCAGTCCCAGTACAAAGCCGGTTTATAGAAATTAAGTCGTCCGTGAGCCATGAGAGCCAAAAAAGGATGCAAAGAATCTAATTCGGGGGGGGAAACCTAAAATGGAACGGATTGAAACCAGGCATGGTCATTTTTATTTGATTTCCTTCCTAAGTTTAAAAGCGTCAGTGGGTTGGAATGGGGTTCCAATAGGGAGCCCACTTATGAATGATAATTGGATACTCTAAATTTTCAATTCTAATTGGACCTAATTTGGGTACTTATTAATATTTTTTGACTTAATTTGGGTTTTACGGTTTAATTATGCCTAACCCCACCCTTTCCTAACCCTAACCAGTCCTACCCCTAGCCCATTCCCCTTTTCCCTAAACCTAACCCTAACCCAGACCCTAGCCCTAACCCTAACCACTTAATTTTATTTCTAACCCTAACCCTAAGTTCCTTCCCTTAATCTTAAACCCTTACCCTCTAAGTTTCCCTAACCCTAACCATATAATTTAATTAATTAATTAATTTACTTAAGTTAAAAATTTAAAAATTAAATTAACATTTAAAATTTAATTAATAAATTAATTAATAGGCTTAAAATATTTAAAAACAGAGTAAAAATAGGCTAAAATAGTTCATAGTTAAAAACAAGCAGCATTTATAGGGTTAAAACAACTAAAAGCCAAATTGGATAAACTAAAAAGAGTTTCTAAAAAGCCAAAATAGGCGGAACCTATAAATAGGGAAGCAGCTTTAGTTGTTCATTCGGCCGGGGATCTCTGAGGTGGAAACATCTCAGAGCTAAATTCATGGGTTTTTTAAGATGTGCCTAGCCTGAAGAAGGGTAAAAGAACCCGAAACGTCGCGCAAGAGGCACAGGGTTTATTTGGGGAGTTGTTTTAATTTAAATTTGATTTGATTTGAATTTAATTTAATAGAAGTATTAATAACTTAATAAATAATTTATAAAAACAATTAAAAACCTAAATAATGGATAACAAAGCCCAAAATGGGATAAAAAATAGCCTAACTAATTAAAGAAAAAGAAGCCTAACTAATTGGACTTAAAAAATTTCAAATTTCAAATTAAAAGACCAAAAGAACCTAAGAATAGGACAATAAGAAAACAAAAACAATGAGAAATAAGCCTAAAAAAGGAAAATTAAAGTCAAAAAGGACGTCCCAGCAGGCTTGCCGTGTTGAAGGACCGTGCACCTCCGTCTCCTTAGGGAGGCGGTTCAATCCCCTTCACCTAACCGGCCAGTGCCTCACACGGACTACCAAGCCTGCTGGGACACTCTCAAAATTAAGTAAGAAAAGAAGACCAAGAGGGTACTAACAAAAGTAAGAAAACTGAAGTAAGAAAAGAAGACAAATTGATCACAGAAAAGAAGACAAAAGGATCACAGAAAGAAATAAAGAAGACCAAAAGGGTACTAACAAAAGTAAGAAGACTTGAATAAGAAAAGAAGACAAATGGATCACAGAAAAGAAGACAAAAGGATCACAGAAAAGACAAAGATTAGAAGAAGGAAGGATAGGTTTGGAAGGATGAATTTGAACAAGGGGAGGTTAAGTTCAGGAAAAATCGACGGAGCCAAGTCAGTCCCAGTACAAAGCCGGTTTATAGAAATTAAGTCGTCCGTGAGCCATGAGAGCCAAAAAAGGATGCAAAGAATCTAATTCGGGGGGGGAAACCTAAAATGGAACGGATTGAAACCAGGCATGGTCATTTTTATTTGATTTCCTTCCTAAGTTTAAAAGCGTCAGTGGGTTGGAATGGGGTTCCAATAGGGAGCCCACTTATGAATGATAATTGGATACTCTAAATTTTCAATTCTAATTGGACCTAATTTGGGTACTTATTAATATTTTTTGACTTAATTTGGGTTTTACGGTTTAATTATGCCTAACCCCACCCTTTCCTAACCCTAACCAGTCCTACCCCTAGCCCATTCCCCTTTTCCCTAAACCTAACCCTAACCCAGACCCTAGCCCTAACCCTAACCACTTAATTTTATTTCTAACCCTAACCCTAAGTTCCTTCCCTTAATCTTAAACCCTTACCCTCTAAGTTTCCCTAACCCTAACCATATAATTTAATTAATTAATTAATTTACTTAAGTTAAAAATTTAAAAATTAAATTAACATTTAAAATTTAATTAATAAATTAATTAATAGGCTTAAAATATTTAAAAACAGAGTAAAAATAGGCTAAAATAGTTCATAGTTAAAAACAAGCAGCATTTATAGGGTTAAAACAACTAAAAGCCAAATTGGATAAACTAAAAAGAGTTTCTAAAAAGCCAAAATAGGCGGAACCTATAAATAGGGAAGCAGCTTTAGTTGTTCATTCGGCCGGGGATCTCTGAGGTGGAAACATCTCAGAGCTAAATTCATGGGTTTTTTAAGATGTGCCTAGCCTGAAGAAGGGTAAAAGAACCCGAAACGTCGCGCAAGAGGCACAGGGTTTATTTGGGGAGTTGTTTTAATTTAAATTTGATTTGATTTGAATTTAATTTAATAGAAGTATTAATAACTTAATAAATAATTTATAAAAACAATTAAAAACCTAAATAATGGATAACAAAGCCCAAAATGGGATAAAAAATAGCCTAACTAATTAAAGAAAAAGAAGCCTAACTAATTGGACTTAAAAAATTTCAAATTTCAAATTAAAAGACCAAAAGAACCTAAGAATAGGACAATAAGAAAACAAAAACAATGAGAAATAAGCCTAAAAAAGGAAAATTAAAGTCAAAAAGGACGTCCCAGCAGGCTTGCCGTGTTGAAGGACCGTGCACCTCCGTCTCCTTAGGGAGGCGGTTCAATCCCCTTCACCTAACCGGCCAGTGCCTCACACGGACTACCAAGCCTGCTGGGACACTCTCAAAATTAAGTAAGAAAAGAAGACCAAGAGGGTACTAACAAAAGTAAGAAAACTGAAGTAAGAAAAGAAGACAAATTGATCACAGAAAAGAAGACAAAAGGATCACAGAAAGAAATAAAGAAGACCAAAAGGGTACTAACAAAAGTAAGAAGACTTGAATAAGAAAAGAAGACAAATGGATCACAGAAAAGAAGACAAAAGGATCACAGAAAAGACAAAGATTAGAAGAAGGAAGGATAGGTTTGGAAGGATGAATTTGAACAAGGGGAGGTTAAGTTCAGGAAAAATCGACGGAGCCAAGTCAGTCCCAGTACAAAGCCGGTTTATAGAAATTAAGTCGTCCGTGAGCCATGAGAGCCAAAAAAGGATGCAAAGAATCTAATCCGGGGGGGGAAACCTAAAATGGAACGGATTGAAACCAGGCATGGTCATTTTTATTTGATTTCCTTCCTAAGTTTAAAAGCGTCAGTGGGTTGGAATGGGGTTCCAATAGGGAGCCCACTTATGAATGATAATTGGATACTCTAAATTTTCAATTCTAATTGGACCTAATTTGGGTACTTATTAATATTTTTTGACTTAATTTGGGTTTTACGGTTTAATTATGCCTAACCCCACCCTTTCCTAACCCTAACCAGTCCTACCCCTAGCCCATTCCCCTTTTCCCTAAACCTAACCCTAACCCAGACCCTAGCCCTAACCCTAACCACTTAATTTTATTTCTAACCCTAACCCTAAGTTCCTTCCCTTAATCTTAAACCCTTACCCTCTAAGTTTCCCTAACCCTAACCATATAATTTAATTAATTAATTAATTTACTTAAGTTAAAAATTTAAAAATTAAATTAACATTTAAAATTTAATTAATAAATTAATTAATAGGCTTAAAATATTTAAAAACAGAGTAAAAATAGGCTAAAATAGTTCATAGTTAAAAACAAGCAGCATTTATAGGGTTAAAACAACTAAAAGCCAAATTGGATAAACTAAAAAGAGTTTCTAAAAAGCCAAAATAGGCGGAACCTATAAATAGGGAAGCAGCTTTAGTTGTTCATTCGGCCGGGGATCTCTGAGGTGGAAACATCTCAGAGCTAAATTCATGGGTTTTTTAAGATGTGCCTAGCCTGAAGAAGGGTAAAAGAACCCGAAACGTCGCGCAAGAGGCACAGGGTTTATTTGGGGAGTTGTTTTAATTTAAATTTGATTTGATTTGAATTTAATTTAATAGAAGTATTAATAACTTAATAAATAATTTATAAAAACAATTAAAAACCTAAATAATGGATAACAAAGCCCAAAATGGGATAAAAAATAGCCTAACTAATTAAAGAAAAAGAAGCCTAACTAATTGGACTTAAAAAATTTCAAATTTCAAATTAAAAGACCAAAAGAACCTAAGAATAGGACAATAAGAAAACAAAAACAATGAGAAATAAGCCTAAAAAAGGAAAATTAAAGTCAAAAAGGACGTCCCAGCAGGCTTGCCGTGTTGAAGGACCGTGCACCTCCGTCTCCTTAGGGAGGCGGTTCAATCCCCTTCACCTAACCCTCTAACCCTAACCCTAACCCTAACCCTAACCCTAACCCTAACCCTCGTGGTTATTACCCCCCTTACCTAACCCTAACCCTAACCCCTAACCCCTAACCCTAACCCTAACCCTAATCTTAACCCTCTCCCTCCCTTCCCTAACCTTAACCTTTCACCTCCCCCCACACCCTTTTCCTCCCTCATGCCTGACCCTAACCAAAACCCTTCCCCCTACCCGAATAAGGTTCTACATCCCAACCCCCATCCACCTTCTCTCTACCCTACTCAGGGTTTAGACCCCTACTGTCCTCCCCCCCTTCCCCCGGACTCTGGAGACGGCTCAACCCAAACACACACACACAATACACACCCCGCCTCCTCCTCGCCATCACACCTCATACCCTTCATCTCCACATATTCACACCAAACCATAGCGTTCCATCAAACAATCAAACAACACTTCTCTCTCTTACAATCCCAACATCCGGCCTTTCAGAACCATAAAACCATCTCGGCCTACAGGAAGAACAAAAACCTCCAGTCACTACTCACCAGATCACTATTTTCCGACCACAAACCCACATCCACACTCACATACAACCATCACTATAAAACCAGAAAATTCATCCACAATCCACACACCAAGAAAGAGCATCCAACCCTAGGCTCATTATCCATCACCTCCACCAACGTCATCTACATCATCACCTGTACACTCTGCAATAAACACTACATAGGCGAAACACGGCACTCCATACATACCCGTCTATCACAACATCTCCGCAACATCAGGCTAGGTCGACTTGGCACCCCTTTAATCACACATTTTCAATTACACCCCCCCAACCACCTCATAGTTTCTGGTCTAGAAAGTAATAACCACTGGACCACGGGACAGAGAAGGAGAGCGGAAAGGATTTGGATCCACAGACTTGGGACCACCACTCCAGGAGGCCTTAATGATTTTTGAATGAAAGGTTCAAACAGATTCATCTATTCCTGGATTGGTTGCCCCAACCCTGAACCTACATTTACATGGTACTAAATACCACCAAGGCAGCACAAAATCCTGCATTTTTGTTAAAAAATTACCCAGTAGGCCGCTCCTCTTCTCTCCCTTACTGTGCTCTGCCTGGGGATTGAACCCGGGTCCCTGGTGTCAGCAGCCACTGCCCTCTCCATTACACCATCCAGTGGATCAATAGGCCCACGCAACTCACCCTATTTTTGGAACTCAGAACCCCAACCCTAACCCAACCCTAACCCTAACCCTAACCCTAAGCTCTCCCTCTACAAAACCCTTACCTTAACCACTCTCCTTTAGTGCAGCCCTAACCCTAGCAAAAAACACCCCCCAGATGACCCTCCAATCAACTCCAAAACACCCCCCAGACAACCCTCCAATCAACTCCAAAACACCCTCCAAAACACCCCCCAGATAACCCTCCAATCCACTCCAAATGGCCTCAAATGCACCCCTAGGCACTTCCTGGAAACACCTAGGGACAAAAAACACTTTGTCATATTTTCACTCACTATAGTCAATGCAACTTTTCAACATAACTCGGGTTAGGGTTAGGGTTAGGTTTCTCAGGCAACTGCTGTGAGCTTGACCTCTGATATGTGGACCTCTATAAACACTGATGCATATTTGGCAGTGACATGTCATTTCATTGATGATAGTACTGCTTTGCAGTCAGTTGTTTTAGGGGTGCTGCATTTCCCCCAAGCACATACTGCTGTAAATATGGCTAATGTAAAATCAGCACTCATGGCAGAATGGGGAATAACGAACAAAGTCACTTGCTTAGTGACTGATGGTGCTGCAAATATGGGAGCTTGTGCCAAGCAGTTGCATTTGCGTCACGGATTGTGTGGCACATGCTCTAAATTTAATTGTCAAAAAGGCTCTGGACCTAAACCCTGTGTTGTCAGAAATTCAAGCAAAGTCAAGAAAAATAGTGGGCTACTTCAAGAGTAGCACCACTGCAAAGGTAAGTATTGTTTTTTTTATAGTAATATTCTAAGTTGCATTGTTTTGTTCAAATTGCTGCTGTGGTGACATTTGAATTAATGTATTTTTTGTTTACTTGTTTAAGGAGAGGCAGATGCAAATACAGATGGGCCAGGCACAACTTAAATTAATTCAAGAGGTGGAGACATGCTGGAACAGTACATATCATATGCTCCAGCGCCTATACGACCTAAGAGAGCCTGTAGGAGCAGCTCTGGCAGGCCTGCGCACAGACCTTGTTGAATTAGAATTTAATATGACCATAGAATGTTTCAGGCCTTCTCAAATAAAGTTACTCTCTCCTCATGAGAGTGAACAGAATATGTCAATCTGACCTCCACAGACGTGGCTTCTCCTGTATTGTTTTGTGAAGCAGACAGACAGAATGTACCAGACAGACCTTGATTGTAGTGCTTTTGTTGTGCAAAACATATTCTGAGGTTAGATTATAGATACACGCCTTGCAACCAACATCCAACTGTTAGATTACCATAACATCACTACAGGAACGTGCTATCTGTGACGCACGAACCTAAACAGTTAACCAGAAATGGTTACGTACTTTATGATATCCAACAAGCATTTAAACATGAGATGTTTACAGACGGGACAGAGACGGGACATAAACAGGACAGGACACACCAGAGGGACACACACACCAGAGGGGGCTCCTCTGATCAGCCCCTCGGGGTCTGGTCATGAGCCTAGCACTGCGAGTACTTTACCTGTGACCTGTGACCAGAATAAACTGCTTGTGAGACCAGACTGAAAACCTCCGTTGAGTTCTTGAGCTGCCAATATAAGAACCTAACAATTGGTGCCGTGACCCGGATTGGCAGACTCTGAGATGGTGGCCTGTTGAGGACCCCCGGAGGGATTGGAGAGAAAACTTTTTCAGACAACTACAAGGCGCGCCTGAGATAATGGTAAGCAGAAAACCTTTTGAGATAGAATTTCTGCATATTGGCTATATTTAAATCAAAGTTGTCTGAATAATGTTGTTCCTCCAACCACTAAAGTGTTAATAAAGCTGAGTACAGCAGAATTGCATTGAAATGTTGTTTGGTCACAAGTAAAGTGCAAAATCACATAGTCTCATGTGAGGGAAAAGAGAATAAGTGTCCAAGCACAGCTAATCTGACCTGATAAGGGACATAGAACTCACTGGGTAAATAACCATTGAGAGTTGTCTCCCAAAATTTTAGAGCAGGACATTTTGCTTTTCTCTCACTGTATATAAGTGTATATATTTTCCGGGTAGCTACCGATGCCGCAAGGGCGATGCCGCTGATGAGCGATGCCGCTGATGAGCGATGCCACTGATGAGAGTGATGCCACTGATGAGAGTGAGGAATTTAAAAAAAAAAATAAAATAAAATTTAAAAATTTAAAAATAAAAATAAACAAATAAGTAAATAAAATGAAAATAATAAACAAACAAGGACACAGGGACAAGTTTGTTATTTTCCATGACAATGTGGGCAGTTTCCTGCCTGGATGATATTGTAACTGAATAACGGGACACATAAACTAAGATGTCTCAGAGTCACTGTGAATTAAAACGAGTGATAAGACTGGGAGAACCCCCAGCAAACAAGCGCACAGACTAATAGAATCTGTGTAGAAGCTTCTTGTTTGGGTCCTCACTCGGGCATTAAGCCATTCACCGACTCTGTGAACACGAAGCTGTCAGATATGGCAGCAAGGACAACAGTAGGGTACAACCCCTACAAACAAATGATCCACATAACCCCTGATGACAAGTCACAGAGGGAATTGTGTGTGCAGAACATTAAAGAACTACAGAGTAACTCTCTTCTCTGTTGCTGAACCCCCCTGCTTGGATGATGTTTTAACTGAATGAGGTGTTTGGCATTGATCAGTCACTACTGATTGGGGATCCCAACACCTGATCCAGGTCAACAAGCAACTCTGTCGGGGCAATGGATTACTAAGGGGACAATTTGGTTTGGGCGTTTCAGAATTACTGTGAATTAAAACGAGTGGTGAGACTGGGGGAAACCCTACCGATCAAGCACTAAGACTGGTAAGAGTCTGTGTGGAAGCTTCTTGATTAGGTCCACACTTGGGCACGGGGCACTGTGCCATTCACTGATTCTGTACAGATACGCATACAATATTTCACTATGTTAAAGCGAATGAATAAACTATAAAAACAAGCATGGAGAGATAAAGGACTGGACCTTAAGAGAGGTCAACAAGCTCAGTTGGTTCCCACCCCCTTGGAAGGGACCCCACATGGTAGCAAAGGCTGCCTCACACTAAAGAGAGGACTGACAGACAAACTGAATGACTGGATCCATGAGACTCACTGTTCCCTGACACAAGGCCTAAAAAGACAGGACGTTGACTGAGGTTCACACTGACTTAAGAACCTCTACACCTGACCTAAGACTCTACTACTGACCCTGATCCTGGGGACGACCTCCCACCACCACTATCACACCCAGAGAAGTACATTTAACCTTTACTATAACTCACACACCCACATAGATGCAATTGACATTCTCAGAGGTGTGCCTGATGAATATAAATTAGCCGACATGTTAGCCGCTGGTTTTGAATAATTTCTCTACTGGTGGGTCACTATAAACAAAAATGTGGACATGATTAACTAAGTCCACTCTGATATACTACAAAAACGACCCTGGATTTTCTTTTAGCAGAAAGAGGTGGTGTTTGTACTTTATTTTGATAAAACATTTGGCACATGAAAAACACTGATTAGCTCTATCTTTATCTAGTCTAATCTAGTGGTTACAATAACTCTTTCAGTAACTCTGTGGTTGTTGCTGTACTCCTTGCATCAGGCACCTCTGTCTAAAATGTATTACAGCTTCCATCAATGATAAATTTCCACCACCTCTTTATTAATTACTCCACTATTCTAATGAAGTTCTTCCACAGATTTCTCTCTCAGGATGAAGAGGATCCCGCCCTTGGCTGCACACACCATAAACTGCTAACGTTTAATACATACCCATATATAGCTATCCACACACTTAGAGGCGTGATACTTATAGATGTTGTTGCTTATTGTGCTTTTCATAGAGTTGTTACCAGTTGAGGTGTGAGGGTTATACACTCCGGGAAAGAGGTTCTGTTCCTGGTACAAAGATGTTTTCTCCTGGAAGAAAGGTTTTGCTTGCTGCCTAGATACATGGTTCAATCACTTTGTTTAGAAATTTCCACATGCACTGTGCAAGGAAGACTGCTTGCTGCTATTAACTGCAATTGAAGACCAGCTTACACATATTTGCCCACATATAGGTCACATTAATCTGCACTGCCTTTCCTACATATTGTATATTGTTGTAGTAAAGGTATACCAAAAAGGGACGCCGACAAGTCTCCCATGTAATTGTGCTGCTTTCTGATGTGGTTAGTTGTTTGCAGATTGGGGCCCTGCTAGACGACTCGCTGCTGAAGAATACAGTACAATACACACAACATTCCTACTTCTTATTGGATTGACATGATAAAATCATGTCAAAAGGGGAATTGTTGAATTAGAATTTAATATGACCATAGAATGTTTCAGGCCTTCTCAAATAAAGTTACTCTCTCCTCATGAGAGTGAACAGAATATGTCAATCTGACCTCCACAGACGTGGCTTCTCCTGTATTGTTTTGTGAAGCAGACAGACAGAATGTACCAGACAGACCTTGATTGTAGTGCTTTTGTTGTGCAAAACATATTCTGAAGTTAGATTATAGATACACGCCTTGCAACCAACATCCAACTGTTAGATTACCATAACATCACTACAGGAACATGCTATCTGTGACGCACGAACCTAAACAGTTAATCAGAAATGGTTACGTACTTTATGATATCCAACAAGCATTTAAACATGAGATGTTTAGAGATGGGACAGAGACGGGACAGAAACAGGACAGGACACACCAGAGGGACATACACACGAGAGGGTTAGGGTTAGGGTTAGGGTTAGGGTTAGCCCCTCGGGGTCCGGTCAGCCCCTCGGGGTCCGGTCATGAGCCCAGCGCTGCGAGTACTTTACCTGTGACCTGTGACCAGAATAAACTGCTTGTGAGACCAGACTGAAAACCTCCGTTGAGTTCTTGAGCTGCCAATATACGAACCTAACAACCTGGTTCCACTAACGTCTGAAGAATATACCAGATTGTCTGAAAGGGCTGTCACCTTTTCATGAGGCAGCAGTGGAACTGTCAGAGGAGAAGCAGGTATCGGGCTCAAAAGTCATTCTCCTTCTCTCTATTTTGCATCAAGCACTGGAAGAGGAGGATTTGGGTAATCTGCAAACTCCAGAGAGCAGAGAAATGGTCAAAAAACTCAGACACCAGTTGAGGGAGAAGCTAAACATACTACAGCAAATGAGCATCATGTCACTGGCAACACTCCTCAAACCCAGATTTAAAAAAATAGGGTTCTTCAGCCCTAATAAAGCAGCAGAGGCAGAGAGGAGGCTCACAACTGAGTGTGCTGCAGTAATGAGAACCAATGCCATGTCATCATCATCCTCATCTTCATCATCATCATCCTCTTCACAGCCGCACACATCAGAAGCTTCTCAGCCTGCAAGTTCATGTAAGGGATACATTGTAATTGTGTATTTGAATGCAGTCACATGTTACAGCCTGTTTTTCTGTTTTAGGTAGCAGACTGTGGCAGCGATTTAACACCACAGTCCAGCAGACAAGAACCCAAAACATCACGGTTGATGCAACAGTGGAAGTTCAAATGTACCTTGGAGAGCCAAATATCACAATACTGCAGGACCCCCTGGAGTATTGGAAACGACAACAGCAGACATATCCAAATTTGTACAAACTAGCTGTGAAAATTCTTTGAAAATACCCTTTCACAAGGGACAGATGAAGCTGGGGTACAAAGGCGGGAGAAATATTGTGCCAAGAAAGAAACCGCCTGAGTCCCAGCACTGTGGAAAAATTGATATTTTTGAATAAAAACAAATAAAACTGTCCCTCCTTGTTTTTTGTACAGGTTGTCCTTCCTAGTACAACAAGCACAGTCCCAAAACAACAAGTTGCACAAGCACATTCACTTTTCTTTCTATAGTTATTATTACAATTGAAAGTAAATAATTACTTTACAGAAAACCAGAAAAGAACCCCTATCAAACAGTACAACTACATATCACAAACCTTCCAAATTAATTTCCACTCCCCCCTCTGTCCCTGCCATCAGAATAAACAGACCAATGTTTCCCAAACTTTCTTATCTTGTCTACTCCCTTAGCCTTTTTGTCATACCATGAGTACCCCCTCATTCAAATGTGTTAATGTTCTCCAAAAATAGAAAGTCACACAACTGATTAATAAATGAAAATCATTTTATTTAATCTTTAAGTAAGTAATCTTATTTACTTTGATAAGTAATATAGCTAAATAAATACCAAATCAGAGTAAATAATAAACCTGCCTTTCTTATATATATTACCACGAAAACTGGAGCGTCTTTGTATAAGTTCCCTTTAAACAGGCATTTAAACTTTAAAAATCAGGAACAAAAGACTTAACAAGAATAATATTCAGACTCACTAGTACCCCTGGTTTGGAATAACTGAAACAGACAATATATTAAGTGTATTTATTGTTGGCATATTATTGGCATTATCATTTAAACACAATTGAAGCTTCACATGCCTTGCGATTGGCTGGCGACCAGTCCAGGGTGAACCTGCCTCTCACCCGATGACAGCTGGGTTAGGCTCCAGCCCCCCCCCCCCACGACCCCTCAGTGGGACTAAGCGGTAGAAGATGAATGAATGAATGAAGCTTCACATAGTGAAGCCATGGTGTCACTTTAACCACTCTGGCTGGACTTTTATTTGTCCACTTGATGGCGCAGTAGAGCAAATGAAGCACCATGAAGCTTCGACCCATGTGTGACACAGTTGGATGGAAAGCTTCAATGCTTCATGAAGCTTCATCTCGCCATCACTAGAAATAAGGGTTAGTATAATCTCAAGGTAACAGTGAAACACGAAGTACAGAGCTGTGTAGACTGACGGCATGTAAATCTACGGTCCGGCGTTAAGTAGTGGGCTGACTGGCTTTTATTGTGCAAACGTGGCTGGTTGATAGGATGACCACTCCCCGCCGCAGGTGAGCTCAATCTGGTGATTAGTCTCCTCGCACCTGTAACACACAGCCACAGAGACACACACACAGGCAGAGAAAGGGGAGGGGGAAGAGGGAAACGACCAACTAGCCCAGGCCAGAGGTGGAGGCCCTGACACACAGTCACAATGGTATCTTTATTATTAATTTTGTTGATGATGCCGTTTGTCCATCCATCCAGCCATCCATTGTCTATACCGTTTATGGGTCGCGGGGGAGGTGGAGCCAATCCCAGCTGACTTTGGGCACGAGGCGGGGTACACCCTGGACTGGTCACCAGCCAATCACAGAGACAGACAAACAGTCACTCTCACACCTACGGGCAATTTTAGAGTCACCAATTAACCTAATGTGCATGTCTTTGGATTGTGGGAGGAAGTGGGTACCACACACGACCAATTTGACCAACCCACTAACGAATTGAACTCCTTCAAACAACAAAACCCATAAATTTACATCCCTTAGTCCAGCTTAGGGGACTAGGCTGTGGATGCACCGGGACCTAGACTTACCACACAGCTGTCAGGTGGCTCAGCCTGGGACAAGTGCTCAAAGGTTTCTGGGACCTGAGAGAGGAGATCTGTGAGTTCTGTGTGAAAAAGGGAAATGGCATCCTTCAGCTTTCAGATGCAGACTGGCTGGCAGACTTTGGTTTTGCTGTAGATGTGACTGCTCAAATGAATGAACTGAATGTCAAACTGCAATGCAAGGGCCTTTTTGTGCATGAAATGTACAGCGCAGTGAAGGCTTTCATGAGAAAGTTGCAGCTTCTCTCAAGCCAAATGGGGGACAACATTCTCACTCACATGCCAACACTAAAGGAAGCCACACCATCAGCTGATCACCTCCACAGGTACTCATCCATGCTAGAAGCACTGCATGGTGAGTTTTCAAGGCGATTTCAAGACTTCGAAACAGTTGAGAGTGAAATGCACATGGTTTCTTCTATTCAATTCAATTCAATTCAATTTATTTTAGAAGGAAATGAGTTGATTCATTGGCCAAACAATCACTAAAACATAAGTTAATTGACACCCTAATACCATTAATTAAAGCAGAGGTTATAACTATCATAAGGGATCATGTACACAAAACTTGGCAGGAACACTGGGACTAAAGTGACACAGGAAGACGTTTTTACAGTCATCAGAAACATGTTGGTGTTGGTGGGAGGTGGATAGGAAGAGAAAGTCGTTGCCAGATTAAGAATAAGACATAGAGGATTGAATCAGTCACTCCATAGAATAGACCCGTTTATGTATGTGTTGTAATAAAGTGGGAAAAGACTGCAATAGGTATGAAGAAGAAAGATGGGAGTTAATATCAGCACTAAATGATGGAAAACAGACGTTTACGTTGGGAAATCTGTTTGATTAAATACTAGACTACACATTTTCCCTTTTGTCTTTCCAATCAATCAATCAAAATTTATTTATATAGCCCTTTCCAACAGCCCAAAGGGTGACCAAAGTGCTTCACAGATAAAAATCAAATGACTTAAGAATAACAGGAATAATACAAAGAGTTTAGATTGTGTTTTTTCTGCCTATCTAATATTCAACAGTCCAGTAGGTGGCAGTAATGCACCTATAAGCTGGTTTGCCAACTTCCATGAATACCCAAAGAAGAAGAAGAGGAAGAGGACGGGGTCTGCGGTCTGCGCGCTCAGTCTCTCAGAGGAAGATGGCGGACGCAGAGGGTGAGTGTGCGGCACGTCTTTCTGCAAACATGTCAGTTAGAAGTGGGTTAAAGGGGTTAAAGTTAGGAGTTAACGGGTTAGAGGAGCAGGTTATGGCGCCGTGTCACAATCGGTTAACTGTTGGTTTTGAAATCACACCGAGTGGCCGTGTTTGATGCTGAACTATATTGAGAAATAAGTAATTTTAAGGTTCTTTTAAAGACCGTAGAGTTACCCATTGTTATGTGTAGTGTGGTCCTGGTGTTTTTTTAATCCACACAAGCTGCGTGCTGGTTCGGCGTGTGTTTCCTGAACTAGGCAGCAGCCTCAGAGACACGCTGGAGCTTTTCTGCTCACGGCGCCCTGCGCGGCACACGTGCGGCGGCTCCGAGTGGACGGAGGCTCCGCTGAGGAGCTCTGAGGCCCAAACCTCCGTCACTGTTGGGCCGTGTTTCCACTCGGACTGTCGGACTCGGACTGCCACGAGGTTACGGGCTCCAGTCCAGCAGCTTTTATTGATTACAAGCGGATTGGTTTGCTGGGGAGCTGTTTTTTAGCCCAGACGGCCTGTTAGCTCAGCCTTTAGCCGCCTGATGCTAACAACCACGTGCTGGGGGAGAGGCCACGTGGGCTGCCTCCATGAAGCTGAAAGTTTAATCAAACTCATGAAATGCACAGAAAATAATCTCACGATAACAATGAGAACGATTTTATTTCTGCTGGAATATTTAGGAAGTGTTTCTATCAAACTGAACCCCCGGGGATCAATAAAGTATTTCTATCTATCAAACTGAACCCCTGGGATCAATACAGTATTTCTATCTATCAAACTGAACCCCCGGGGATCAATACAGTATTTCTATCTATCAAATTGAACCCCCGGGGATCAATAAAGTATTTCTATCTATCAAACTGAACCCCTGGGATCAATACAGTATTTCTATCTATCAAATTGAACCCCTGGGGATCAAAGTATTTCTGTCTAGTGTCATCAGGGGCTGCAGGAGTAGGAATGACTCAGGTCTCAGTACCTGTGGAAAACTGACTGGACCTGTAACCAGTAATCTAAACCCCCTGTTTCACATGTAGCTGACTGCTTGTTGGTAATGAATGACTCAACGAGCCACGGCGTCCTGAAAAGACTGAACACAACAAATGTTTTCAGATTTTACCGTTACAATCGTCACTTTGACTGGATTCTCAGTTTCAGATTACTTTGTAGTTTCAGTACCTCCAACTAGTTAGTCCTGGCGGCTACTAGTCATTCATCAGGTTTATGTTGGTTATGAGAAACATCCTGACTCCTGTTTCCTTGTGATTGTTTCAGCAGTGAAGAAGAAGAAGAAGGTGAAGAAAGTCAGTGAAGAAGAAGTCGGGGTGAGTGACCTCAGAGTGCACAACCAGTAATCCTAACTAACTATGGTGCTGATCAGTCTGACCGGTGCTGATCAATCTGGTAGCAGATAAAAACATAACAGTCCTGTTATTATTATTCACATATTAACTAATATCAGTAAAAGTGTCGGTGGCTGACGATCTGCAGCAGGGGGACCAGGATCAACAGGAACCTGAGAACCAGGATCAACAGGAACCTGAGAACCAGGACCAGGATCCACAGGAACCAGAGAACCAGGACCAGGATCCACAGGACCCAGAGAACCACAGCAGCAGGAGGACCAGGATCCACAGGAACTGGAGAACCACAGCAGGAGGACCAGGATCCACAGGAACCAGAGAACCACAGCAGGAGAACCAGGACCAGGATCCACAGGACCCGGAGGACCAGGACCCAGAGAACCAGAACCAGAATCCACAGAAACCGGAGAACCACAGCAGCAGGACCAGTATCCACAGGAACCGGAGAACCACAGCAGGAGAACCAGGACCAGGATCCACAGGACCCAGAGAACCACAGCAGGAGGACCAGGACCCGGAGGACCAGGACCCAGAGAACCAGGACCAGGATCCACAGGACCCGGAGGACCAGGATCCACAGGAACCGGAGAACCACAGCAGGAGGACCAGGATCCACAGGAACCGGAGAACCACAGCAGGAGGACCAGGAACCGGAGAACCACAGCAGGAGGACCAGGATCCACAGGAACCGGAGAACCACAGCAGTAGGACCAGGATCCACAGGAAACAGAGAACCACAGCTGGAGAACCAGGATCAGGATCCACAAGACTCAGAGAACCACAGCAGCAGGATCCACAGGAACCAGAGAACCACAGCTGGAGAACCAGGACCAGGATCCACAGGAACCTGAGGGATGAGAGAAGCACAGAAAGGCTTCGGGAAGATACCAAGTTAGTAACAGACATTAAAGAGACATGAAGCATCAGGATGGAGAGGAAGAGGAGGAGAGAGGAGCCCAGTGCATCATGGGAGTCCCCCGGCAGTCTGAGCCTATAGCAGCATAACTAGGGGCTGGTCCAAGACCTGATCCAGCCCTGAACTATAGGCTTCATCACTAAGGAAGGTTTTTAGTCCACTCTGAAATGTAGAGAGGGTGTCTGCCCCCCGAACCCAGACTGGAAGGAGGTTCCACAGGAGAGGAGCCTGATAGCTGAAAGCTCTGGCTCCATCACTACTTTAGAGGACTTTAGGAACCACCAGTAGACCTGCAGTCTGGGAGCACAGTGCTCTAGTGGGGTAGTACGGTACTATGAGCTCTTTAAGAGATGATGGAGCCTGAACATTAAGAGCTTTGGAGGTGAGGAGAAGGATTTTAAACTCTATTCTAGATTTTACTGGAAGCCAGTACAGGAGAAAGATGGTCTCTTCTCTTAGTTCTGGTCAGAACAGAAGCAGCAGCGTTCTGGACCAGCTGGAGAGTCTTTGATTGTCTGAATTAACCTTCACCCAGAAGTCGACCTGCATTCATCTTAAACCAACATTTTAGTCACTGATTATCAGTTTAGCGTGTTGATTCTGAACTGTGACGGATGAAATAAATGAGGACCTGGTGAGGTTTGTTGGTTATTGATTTATCGATCCTGGTTCCTGTGAACCAGCAACTCTGAGCTCCTAGTTTATCAGATTCTAATAGACTGATCAATAAATGGATTCCTCGTTATCTGAGGCTGGCGAGTGTGTTCACCTTCATCACACATCATTTATTAGGTTTTGTGATGTTTCAGTAGAGGTTTATGACCGTTCCATGTATGTTTCACATCATTGTACAGATTAAATTCATGTCAACGTGTCTTCTCTAACAGGAGATCCAGCAGAGTGGAGACTTCTTCATCCAGCCAGAGTCCAAGGTGGCATCTCTGGACACGTCCCAGTGGCCACTGTTACTGAAGGTGAGACACACACACACACAGCTGGGTTTACCTGTTACTGAAGGTGAGCTGTATTGAACGTTTATTGATTAAAGTGATGTCGTGTTTGCAAAGAGTTTCGTTTCCCGGTGTCTTCAGCGTGTGACGTGATGAACCAGTTTATCCATTCTCTGAGCGGCCATCTTGTTGCAGTCTCTGCCTCTGCTCCTGTTCTGGGAGCACGGCCTCTCTACTGCGGTGTGGTTGGTGTCCTGGCGTTCTGCCGAACAACAACCCGAATCCGCACAGAGAGTATGACTCGACGTGACGGTCGCCAAGACGACCTCCTGTTCTGATCACACGATGCTGAGACTTAAAGGGAAAAGGGACAAATGTGTTCATACAGGTGTTGATGGAAATGATCTTGAACAATTATAGGAAGCACTTTACTGTGTTTTCTGATTTCTGTGAGTTTCTGGTGAGTAATGGATACTCAAAATTCAAATTTATATGAACTGTACACAAACAGAATGGAGATACAGTTGCACTGCTGAAATAACAGCCTTTGTCTTTGTACAGGAAGTGAACAAACTGCAGCCAGACAGAAGAAATCATCCGTTAATTCACTTTGGTTTCTGTTTTGTTTCCTGCAGAATTTTGATAAACTGAACGTCCGAACGGCTCATTACACTCCTCTGCCAAACGGCAGCAACCCTCTGAAGAGAAACATCCAGGACTATGTCAGGTAACGTTCAGACTAATGCTAAGCTAACATGCTAGCACTTGGGCAAGTCAGGTAATGTTCAGACTAATGCTAATCTAACAGCTAATTGTACTTCCTGTCAGGTCGGGCTTCATCAACCTGGACAAACCAGCGAATCCGTCATCTCATGAGGTCGTGGCGTGGATCAGGAGGATCCTGCGAGTGGAGAAGACGGGTCACAGTGGGACACTCGATCCGAAGGTCACCGGCTGTCTGATTGTCTGCGTGGATCGAGCCACACGATTGGTCAAGTCCCAGCAGAGCGCCGGTACACATCAATGACCACTTCCCGCTTGCTTCAGCCAGATTCAGAGTGTTCCGAGACTGTAGAGTTTTGTACTGAATGTCTCCACCCGGCTGGCAGGCGTGTGAGCACAGTAAAACCCAGCGGCCCCCCTCACTACTCTCTGTGTGTGTTGCAGGTAAAGAGTATGTGGGGATCGTTCGGCTGCACAATGCGATAGAGAGCGAACACACGCTCGGCCGGGTGAGTCTGACCGCTTTCTGCTGCTCAGCTGACCGACCATCTGTTTTTACTGACTAACACGTTCTCTGAGAATCATCAGGACGGGCTGTTTGCAGTTCCTGATTGTTTGTTACAGTGAAAGAATTCAGTTTAAACAAAATGACCTGCGTGAAGCAAAGACTCCCGACTGGAGCCGAGTGTCTCAGGAGACACCTGAATTTTATTAAATTCGATGTTTTATTCTGTTGCCATGGAAACGTTAAATGTGGTGGCCTGCAGCTAAATGGTCCTTACTCTTATAGCGTCTTTCTAATCATTTTGACCAAAGCACTTTTTCCATCACATCCTCATTCACCCTTTCACACATCATTCATTCCTTCAGGAGGAATCTGAGGTTGTTTCACACACTGAAGCTGCTTCAGGAGCAGGTTGGGGTTCAGTGTCTCCAATGCTCGAACAGCTAATCTTCAGATTGATGAGCCACTCCACCTCTGAGCCACAGCCGTCCAACTGATGGAATAGAATTTAAATAAATCAACAAATATAATTGGTCTGAAAAAGGCTGATTGGTTGTTTCCCCAGATCGTTCACTCTAATAGGTTGTGTGGTTGGTCATGTGACCCTCGTGACTCTTGTGTCTGCAGGCGTTGGAGACGCTGACAGGCGCTCTGTTCCAGAGACCACCGCTGATCGCTGCTGTCAAACGACAGCTGAGAGTCCGAACGATCTACGAGAGCAAATTGATCGAATACGACCCAGAGAGGAGGCTGGGTAAGGATGGCAGTCAGCGTCATTAGGCATCACTGTTGGCTCCTGCTATCGTCAAGCTGATGTCAGAGGTCACATGACTGTTTTAGGTATCTTCTGGGTGAGCTGTGAAGCAGGAACCTACATCCGGACTCTCTGCGTCCACCTGGGCCTGATGCTCGGGGTTGGCGGTCAGATGCAGGAACTGAGGAGAGTCCGGTCTGGCGTGCTGGGAGAGAAGGTCAGCGTCACTTTCTGTTCACTCTGAACTCAGGTCCAAAGTGTTGAGTGCAGTCCTGCTGCTCCGTGCAGGTCCGTTAATTAAACTTTGGGACAGAAACCTGCAGCCGAGACACAGATGACATCATCTGTGGAACCTCAGCGCTGCTGACATCACTGACATCACTGCCACTGACATCATTACATCACAAGTGTGTTATGTGTGCAGGACAACATGGTGACCATGCACGACGTCCTGGACGCTCAGTGGCAGTTCGACCACAACAAAGACGAGTCGTACCTGAGGCGGGCGATCCTCCCTCTGGAGAAGCTGCTGGTGTCTCACAAACGGCTGGTGATGAAGGACAGCGCTGTGAGTCATCCTCCCACGTTCTTCAGGAATAGTGTCACCTGTCCCAGCTGACACGTAAACACGCTAACGGCTGCATGCTGTTGTAGCTCAGTGTTGCTAACACACTGAAACTCACCTGAGTGACTGTTTGTCTCCAGGTGAACGCCATCTGTTACGGGGCCAAGATCATGCTGCCAGGTGTCCTCAGGTACGAAGACGGCATCGAGATGAACCAGGACATTGTCGTCATAACGACCAAGGGCGAGGCCATCTGCACAGGTGAGATTGTATGTGTGTGTGTGCACGCAGGTGAAGCCACATGATGATGAGCATAGCGTCAGCAGCCTTGCGGCCATGGTGACCAGCTATCTATCACCCTTTTCTGATGGCTTCTCTGATCAATAATATGGAGTATTGTAAAGAGTGACATCACTAATGTGACATCACTGCCCCCCCAGCTGTCGCTCTGATGACGACAGCAGTCATCTCCACGTGTGACCACGGCGTGGTGGCGAAGATCAAGAGGGTGATCATGGAAAGAGACACGTATCCTCGGAAGTGGGGCCTTGGACCAAAGGTAGAACCGATCGATCAATTGATCAATGAAAAGCATCAGATTGGCTCAATTACACAATGCTCAGTGTTCACATGTTCAGCCTCACCGGGGGGGTGTGTGATGCGTACGTGTGTCACCAGGCGAGTCAGAAGAAGATGATGATCCAGAAAGGACTCCTTGACAAACACGGAAAGCCAAACGGCAGCACGCCAGATGACTGGAAGAAGCAGTACGTGGACTACAGGTACGCCTCACCGGGGGGGGGGGGGGGGGGCTGCAGACTGTTATCCCTCACTGGGCTGTCGTGCTCTCTGAGGGAGTCGCTCTGCTACAGGAACTCTCAGCCTGAGCTGCTTCACTCTGCTGCTGCAGATCTGGAGCTCACCTGAGGACAGTGACCTCATCGGCTTGCACCTGAGGGTGGTGATGTCACACGGCTGCGCAGGTTCAGTCCGTGTAAATGTTAAATGTTTCCCTTTGAACTTGTTTGTTAAACTGATTTTGTGTTTTGTCAGCGTTTCCAAGGCGACAGAGGAGTCATGTGACACTTCAGCAAAGGTAAACTCACTTTATCACACAGCCAATCACCTGACAGGCCAGGTGTGGTCCAATCAGAGTCTGACCTTTTCACCTTTGCTCCGCAGAGGAAGAGGGAGGCGGCAGACAGCGACGGGGAAGCGGCGGTAACACTCAGCACGCCGTCTGCAGAGGACATCAAGAAAGAGAAGAAGAAGAAAAAGAGAGAAAAGAGGCAGAAACTGGAGGAGGCGGAGTCTGATGGGGTCGAGGTGGAGCCTGATCTGGGGGGGACGGAGCCTGAGACAGAGGTTAGTCTGAATTTAAAATGAAGATTTTGTCTGAAAACTTAAGTTTAAACGTCCTCGTGAATACAAGGCAGTTGGTCACCTGACAACGTTCTGATCACATGATCACTGGAGACGACCTGACAAATGGCGGCTCCACCAGTGTTCCTCCATTTGAGATGTCTGGGTCTTTGTCATGTTTGGTCTGTACAGAACCCTTCCTGCCTTTGACTAAATGTTCTGTGTCATGACCTGGCGGCAACAGGAGCGTTCCTGTGAACAGCTCGAGGTTGATTCTCACTGAATCGCTTTGAATGTTTGATCAGAAGTTTCTGGAACAGGAATGTATAGTTGGGATAAAGTTGGAATATGAAATGTAGATAAAAATGTAAAATTAGAGCATGAAATGATGCATTCTGTATAAACTCTGACTCTGGAGGACTAACATGAGCCGTCTGAACCGTGTCCTGTAGGTTGAAAGTGTGAAGAAGAAGAAAAAGAAGAAGAAACAGAAGGATGGCGACACGTCTGAGTGACGGATCATCAGGCGACCATGAGCAGACTCCGCCCACTGCCACACCTGTCTGCCACTAAGTATTCTGGGAGTTTAATAATGGACTGCATGAACGCAGAGAAGAGGATAGTTTTGTTTTATACATTTTATTTTTTTCAGCTGTAAATACCTGAACAGGAAGTGTTTGTAATTTCAAAATAAAAGTGTTGGTGTATTTGTGGTGTATTTGGAGCTGTTTGTTCAAGTATGGAGACCTTCACACAGGTGTTGGGTTGTTTTGTTCAGCCATTAGTATCATGTGACATGGATCACATGACCAATCGAGGCTGTGGAATCATCTGAACTTCCAGAGTGAAGGAAAGTTTTCTTCACATGATCAAATGAAGGTCAGACGGCTGCTGTTAAACGGGCTGATCAGGGTGTGATGGACGGGTTCAGTCCAGTCCTGACTAATGTACGTCTGGAGGAAAGGAGACGGACTGGAGGATCCTGTTACCATGGTAACCTGTAGACTGGAGCGTTGTGACCACGGTAACCTGAGGATGTATAACATGAACACTGACTGCCCCTCAGCTCATCATCCTCACTCTGGAGGATGATGGTCAGCAGCTGTGATGCTGAGGCTCAGGTTTCTGTGCTCGCTCCTGATTGGCTGATGTGTTTACTCTGCTGCAGCTGATTGGACAGATCAGAACACTAATCAACCTATTGGTGATGATCACAGATCAGCTGGATCAATAATCTCCATCAGTGTGTGATCGGAGACCACAGTGCCTTCGCTGGGAGGTGGAGACATACCTGAACGACCTGCAGTCTGTTTCAATCTGCTGCAGCCAAACAGAGCTCAGAATGAGGCGGCGCCATGCCAGAGCAGCAGGAGGACTGATGGAGCCTGGTTCACCTCCAGCGGTCACATGATGGAGAGAGCACGTCAGTAAAAACTCTGAACAGGAATCAAAATAAAGAGTGACCTTCACCTTCAAATGATCTTTATTGAACATTGTGATTAACACTCAGTGAACACATCAATCTTCAGGTTTCATCGTCCACATCGACAAACCCAAAGATGATTCAAGTTACAGGGTGTTTTTAACAATCATGCACCAGTGCTGGCAGCACCTCACCGAAAGGCACATTGAGATTAGTGAAATGATTCTTTATTTGATAATTAATGTTCAGGAATTTTTTGGATTCATCATCTGCGTGGGGCGCTGAACCCGCCCCCTCGGGCGATGTCACAGGATTGGTCAGACACAGTGGCAGGCCAGCGGGTCTCTGTGTGAGCTGGTGATGACTCGGACTCTGTGGTTGGTCAGTTTCTGCAGGTCGGAGCTGAGCTGCAGCAGGCGAGGACTCGGCTCGTAGATGACCCAGCTTGGATCCTTCGGGTCTGGTTTGTAGAACGAATCCAGGACCTCCAGAGTGTCGAGACGCCGCAGCTGCTGCAGACGCAGGAAGTCGCCGTCTGACACATGATGATGTCTGAAACACAAAACACTCAACTCAACAAACAGAAGGTTACCATGGAAACCAATGAGTCTTCATTTTAACTTCATTTTAATTCATCTGGGGGGGGGGGGTAGGAAAGACGCCCTGCGGCGATGTGAAGAGGACCTTACACTAAGTTTCAGTTTGAACACTTCACGATCAATAATCAATAAGTGGATTATTGGAGTTAATCCAGTTATTGAGTATTGGTTGCTAGGTGTCTCCTGATCTTTGGTCTGTCTCACCTGATCCGGAGTGTCCTCAGGTGAGGAAACAGCTGTGGGAGGAGTCTGACCAGGTTGGAGGAGGAGCTCCAGGGCTCTAAGTGCAGGTGCTCCAGGTGAGGAGCTCTGTGTGAGACCACCTGCAGGTCTTCTGGCTGCAGATCCACACAGAGAGTCAGACTGACGAGGGAGGATGGCAGGAAGTCAGCGTACATCGCCAGAGGATGGCCTCCTATTGAACAGACAGGGTGAGGTCATCATGACATCACTGTGGTTGGTGAGTAACAAAAACACAGAAACTGGAGTCCAAATGTTCAGATGTGTTAGAATGGTGTTGATTGACAGGTGCACACTCACACAGAGACATACTGAAGCAGTGTGATCTGTAAGACGCACTGATGTGTGAAGGAGCATTAAAACGAGTTATATGTGATGCAGCTCATGTGGGGATTCTTGAATCTTTAATACTGAATTACTCTTCATTAAAGAGTTTGGTCTGAGCTGCTCTTCATGGAAAGCGTCTTGAGATAACGCTGTTATGAATTGGTGCTGTATAAATAAACACTGATTGATTGATTGCTTGATTGATTGATTGATTAAAACTGATCTGCAGATACAGCGGGCGCTCTGGACTCCCAACGAGCCCCCAAGATCCATCGTAGTGAACTTTCTCCAATACACAAGAAAGGAGATGATCCTGAGGGGGGCTTGGACCATCATTTGACAATTATGCCACGGAATTAATCGAGAAAAGAAAACGCCACTGATAAAGGAAAGAGGAATCCCCCTGGCCAAAATCCACATTCACTGGGAAAATGATCCATGGACATATGAGAGCACACAAGATGTTGCAAAAGAGCTGAACGGGAGTTGAGTGGAGGTGGAGCAGCAGGTTGAATATCCAGAGGACACTGTAAGTGTATAGTAGTGGGAGGTTGATGTGTATGGGACCAAACCTCACTAGTGAGGGGCCCCCGTGTTACCCAGGATAGACCCCTTAGCCCACAAGTACTACTACTTCTGTAAGTCTGAAAGTTCTGTATTTGTTTTCAAGTTGTTCGATGTTCACTGTGAGGTTAAAGGTTGCCATGGTTACATTACAGATTTAGGAAGAGTCGTATCTCACTACAGGTTTCTCTTTGTACGTGTATATACATATATATATATATATATATATATATATATATATATATATATATATATATATATATATATATATGTATATTCAGTGTGGAACAGGCACTCTGAACATTTCACTGCACATTATACTGTGTACAACGGTATGTGTGACAAATAAAGGTCTTGAATCTTGGTGTCACTGAATGTCAACAGGCTTCACATACCAACTAAAAGAGGTAAAGTACAGCCAGATCATTTATTATAGGGAGGAACACATAGAGAAAGAGGAGTAGCAACACTTATTCAAAACTCAATTACATTTGAATGCGTAAAAGAAATGAATGATAACGAAGGATGTTACGTTGTTGTGAAAGGGAAATTAGAAAATGAGATGGTGACACTAATCAATGATTGATCATTGTAATGTGTGCAGGGGGTTTCAGTGTGGCACTAGATTATAGGAAGGACACAACAAGTTTAAATAGAAATAAATGGATGAATATATTCGTAGAAGAACAGGAGATGGCTGCCGTATGGACTTTCATCCAATGGGAAAAGACTAAATGCAACCCTCCACTGCCCACAACAGCCACTCAATAATTGATTATGTGTTTATGAATATCTGGGACTTACACAAAGTAAAAGAGAATAAAACATTTTAGACCACAATGCAGTTCACTTAACGGTCTATCTGAACAACAGACTGAAAGGCACAACCTAGAGACTAAATTCAAACTGAGCTAATTAGAATGGAGATACGGAGAAAGAGGAAGGAGAATTATACTACTACTATATACTATCCAATGGGACAAAACTGTCATATGTGGAAAATTATCACTTCACTGCAAAAGAAATGGACTACATCCCATAATCTGGATGAGAAATGAAAAGACTAAGAGGTTAAAGACCAAAGTACTTGCAAAAATCAACTTTTACAAGAAATGAAGGGGAAATGGAGATAAAACAAAGATTTGGAACAGGAATATTACAAAGCTACCAGACTGTTGGCGAGGTGCCTCAGGAAGCAACAAGATACAAGATTAGAGAGCTGAACTCAGGTCAGCTGAAGCATGAGACAACCTCCCTGATCCAGTGAGGAGGCTGAAAGTTCACCAGATTTACCAAGCACCATTATTGGCGTCCCATCAGAGAGGTACCGGGCCTTTAGAGGGAATAATAGAATGATAAACATCTCCTCACATCAGCTTAAACAGGGCCAGCTGCACCCTCGAGGAATGAGGCGCTTCAGACCTCTATCTGTTCTCAATGTGCATTACAAAACATATACGTCAATTATAGCAAGGAGATATGAGATATTCATAACTGACCAAGACCAAACTGGTGTTATTGAAGGACGCCAATCATGCTTTGCACAGAGCCTCAGAGGCCATATGACAGAGTGAGGAAATAAAGGCAAGTGATAGTAGTCGGTCTATATTTGTGGATCATTGCAGAGAGCCCTAGTATCAGGGCTCACCACCTAACATGCCACACTAAGGAATATGGTGACCCACACAAAGAGAATCAAAGCAATTAAGCCGTCTCTTTAAAACAAACCAGGTTCAGTCCCAAATTAGTGAAGACATTGAAAGATGGTCGTGATGATCATTTATGCTGTTAGACTGGGAGAGAACGAGCATCACAGCAATGAGTACAATCACCAAGAATGGAAACATTGGAGGCTCTTTTAGACATCGTCAGCTGAGAGATTATTTTACAAAAGAAAAACAAAGAGCACAAATCATAAGTGGATACACACATCCAATGTGAAACCACAGCGTTAAAGACTGCAGAGCCTACTGAGACACAACACACAGCCACTGGCTGCAGGACGAGGACAGTTTGGAAGAACTGAACCTGCCGTCTGTTTAAAAGAGGCCTGAGGTGTGAGTGCAGGTGAGCTGGAACAGATGAAGGTGTCAGCTGACATGTAACAGGTGAAAGCAGTGGAAGAGCGTGAGTAAAGTGACACTTTGAGAGTTAAAGTGAAGAAACAGGACGTCACTTTGAATGAATGACCCCACACCTGCGCTCACCGTGCACACTGAGGCTGCAGAGCTGTGGCAGCGACCTCAGCCATGTCTGCAGGTGACAGGTGGGTCCAGGTACGGAGTACAGATGGAAGACTGACAGGCTGTGGAGGCGGGACAAAGGTCGCAGAACTTCCTGCGTCACCATGGCGTCATAGTTCAACAACTGTAGTTCAGACAACTGCAGAGCGTCACCAGCTGCTGGAATGCAAACACAACACACCTGAAACCTGTAACACACCTGTCGTCACAATACTTCCTTTCCATGTGTTTCTAAACTAGAATTTTGATCCTAATGGCTGCTGGTGTGTGTGTGTGTGTGTGTGTGTGTGTGTGTGTGTGTGTGTGTGTACCTGTGAACTGGTGGGGGCTGAAGAAGTCATGTGACAGCGACTTATAGGAAACCATGGTCCAGGACAGGTGTTTGAGCTGCGTCAGGCGAGTCAGGATGCCGCTGAGCGTTGGGACTCTCACACTGCCGTCATGGTGCAGCTGCAGGGAGGTGAGACGGGTCAGCTGACTGATGGCAGCCAACAGGTGAGAGGCGGGGCAGGTGAGCTGCACGTAACACAGGCTGAGCTGTGTCAGCTGGTGACTCAGAGGAAACAGGAAGTCGACATTCTTCAACTGTGTGGAACAGGAAGTGAAGGACAAGCGCTGCAGCCGGCGAAACAGTTTCAGCTCATCGACGCCCCCTTCCCTCCAGTCATCCAATCGCAGTGCATCAAGAGCAGGAAGCCAGGCGGAGAGTTGCTTCAGGTGTTTCCTCTTACCTGAACGCACCAACACGCTGCCCACGTGCCTCTGAGCCAGGCTGCGCCAAAATGGGCGATTGTACTGGGAGAAGTGTCGCAGCACGACGCTGAAGCCTCGCCACAGGGGGCGGGACTTATCCAGCAGGTGTTTGAAGTGTGAACAGGTGCAGCGCACGCTCAGTTTGTCTCTCCAGGACAGGAAGCTGAACACCTCCAGCCACAGCTCGGCAGGAAGCTGCTGTGCTGCCATCACCACACGCGTCTGCAACACGTCAGCAACATGTGAGCAACACGTCTGCAACACGTCAACAACATGTGAGCAACACGTCAACAACGTGAGCAACGTGTCAACAACACGTCAACAACACATCAACAACACGTCTGCAACACATCTGCAACACGTCAACAACACATCAACACGTCTGCAACACATCAACACATCAACAACACGTCTGCAACACATCAACACGTCTGCAACACATCAACAACACGTCTGCAACATGTCAACAACGCGTGTGCAACGCGTCTGCAAAATGTCAACATGTATGCAACACATCAACAACGCGTCTGCAACATCTCAACAACGCGTCTGCAACATGTCAACAACACATCAACAATGCGTGTGCAACACGTCTGCAACATGTCAACAACGTGAGCAACATGTCAACAACACATCAACAACGCGTCTGCAACACGTCAACAACACAACAATACGTCTGCAACATGTGAGCAACACGTCAACATGTCAACAACACGTCAACAACACATCTGCAACACGTCAACAACACATCAACAACACGTCTGCAACACATCAACACGTCAACAACACATCAACAACACATCAACAGGTCAACAACACGTCAACAACACGTCAACAACACATCAACAACACGTCTGCAACACATCAACATGTCAACAACACATCATGTCAACAACACATCAACAGGTCAACAACACGTCAACAACACGTCAACAACACATCAACAACACGTCTGCAACACATCAACATGTCAACAACACATCATGTCAACAACACATCAACAACACAACGTGAGCAACCTCAAAATACGTCATTGTGTACAGTCGTTATTTCCTCTATGGTGTTTCTACGGTAAGCGTCACTTCCGGTTTGTCGGCGCTTCTGTCTTCTGTGCTGTCGATAGCGGCTTCACATTTTTCATGTTAACTGGATCTATTTCATGCTTCACTGTCATGCCTAATCACTCGTTCTACATTTAAATCTAAAACTAGCACTCATGGGTCGCACTTTCTTTTGGTGATTGTCTCGCTATTTCTGTAGTTTTATACTTAGATCACCAGCTAGGTTAAATAGCTAAACCTCTATGATGGCCTCTCTCTCCCTCTCAGTCTCCTGCTCAGTGTGCCACATGTTTAGTTCTTCCTCGGCCTCCTTTAGTGAAACTGGTACCTGGAATAAATGTAGCTTGTTTGCAGTGCTGGAGGCTCAGTGAGTTGGAGACACGGTTCCGCACCATAGAGCACAAATCAGTAGCTGCAGCTAGCCGGCCCCCAGTAGCCGGTGCGGCCCGACCGAGCTTAGCTCCTACTCCCCCGGCGGTTCCCGAGCAGCCGGGAAACCAGGGCTAACCTTGGGTGACTGTCCGGAGGAAACATAGTCCAAAGGAGAAGCCCACGGTGCACCACTACCTTCAAGTCTCCAACTGGTTCTCCCCACTCAGCGACACACCCGCTGAGAACCAGACTGTGGTCATCAGAAGCTCCACAGTCAGGACCGTGAAGCTAGCGGCACCAGCGAACACAGTGAAGTGCATCCTGGGGGGCCAGAGCAGGAGACACTGAATCACAGCTAACACTGCTGGGGAAGGATGAGCGTGGGTTTGGTAAGATCGTAATTCACGTCGGCGTTAATGACACCAGATTACACCAATCAGAGGTCACTGAAGTTAAAGTGGAGTCGGTGTGTAACTTTGCTAAAACAATGACATGTACAGCCGCATGTCATCATTTAACCTGTGGAGGTGGAGCCCAGCTAACAATGAGGGCTTCATAGAGAACTGGCAGTCCTCCTGGGGAAGACCTGGTCTCACGAGAAGAGACGGCATCCATCCCACTTTGGACGGAGCTGCTCTCTGATCTAGAGATATGGAGAAGTTTATAAATCCTAAAACTTGACAATCCAGAGTCGAGACCAGGAGGCAGAGCCCAGACCAACAGGCAGAGCCCAGACCAGGAGGCAGAGCCCAGACCAACAGGCAGAGCCCAGACCAGGAGGCAGAGCCCAGACCAGCAGGCAGAGCCCAGACCAGGAGGCAGAGCCCAGACCAGCAGGCAGAGCCCAGACCAGGAGGCAGAGCCCAGACCAGCAGGCAGAGCCCAGACCAGGAGGCAGAGCCCAGACCAGGAGGCAGGGCCTAGACCAGGAGGCAGAACTGCAGTCCTCCAGGCTTCTCTGCTCCTCCATTAGAACAGTCACCCACCAACATCCCATAGAGACTGTGTCGTCCCCCTCGGATCATTCAGATCTATAAAGTCTAACAGGAGATGAGTTCTGCAGAAACATCTCATCAAAGTTAATACCTCCACTGGCACTATGAAACAGGACAAGAGAGTTAAAGTGGACTTTTAAACATCAGATCTCTGCCATCCAAAGCTGTTTTAGTAAATGATCTGATATCTGATCACCATATTGATTTATTGATCTGACTGAAACCTGCTGCACCATGAAGAGTATCAGAATCAGGATTACTTTAATAATCCCTAGGGGAAAATTGCTTTTTGTTACACACAGCTCCAAAAGAATAAGAATAAGAATTAAAGCTGCAAGCAGCGTTGAAGGGCCCTCGCACCTCCGCGCGCGTCGGGGCGTGCGGCGGCCCCGTCTTGTGTTGGACTCCGACCCTTCCATGCGCTTTTAGAACGTTCATGTAGTTTGGACAGCGCGTGAAGGACTTACACGTCACTTCCTGCGTCCTCTATGTGGCGCTAGAGAACAGTCACTAATCACATCCTGTATTCCAGTATATGAAGTGTTGACTACACTGTGAAAATTTCATGCAAATCAAATGATCATTGCCATAGACGTGTTACTTCCTGTTGCCACCAGGTGGCGCAATGACTGTGGTCACTAATTGGCATCTAGATGTCTTCAGGCCGGGACTCTTATTAAGCGTGACAAGTTTGAAAGAGATTGGATAATGTACACTGAAGTTACAGCAATTTCCTGTTCCATGGCGAACAGCGTTGCCATGGTGACAGCGTCTGACAAAACGTCAAGAGCTTCATAACTTTGCATCATCCATGTAGTGGGAATGTTTGGATGAAATTTGAGGTGTCTGTGATCAACCTGCTGAGAGAGAAACGTCTGAGAATAAAACATGCACTTCCTCTTGCCACTAGGTGGCGCTATGACTTTGAATGAATATTGACATGTAGACGTCTTCAGGGCGGGACTCTCATCAGACATGTCAAGATTGGTGCTGATTGGATCACGTACAGTCAAGTTATTAACAACTTCCTGTTTGATGGCGAGTCATGGCGAGACACTGAACTTTACCAGCTCGCCACGCCCAAACCGTTAAAGATTATATCAAACCTTTGATAACTTTTCATCCTTGATATTGTTTGTACCAGCTGACCAACTTTGAAGTCGATCGCTTGAACCCCCTCGGACTAGTTCGTTCATTTACGTCCCCTGTAAATCGCCAAAAATGTGTGAAAAATCCAATATGGCCGACGTCCTGTTGGGTTTAGGTCAATGCTCCAAGAGGCTTTTTTGTAGGTCCTATGGTCTCGCATATGTATACCGAATTTGGTACATGTAGGTAAAACGTAGACCGGGGGCTAGTTCGTCAAAGTTTTGTAGGGGGCGCCATAGAGCCATTTTGGCCCACCGAAACCCGTGAACTAAATAAGATTACTCATTTTAGGCCTCCTGACGTGCATGCCAAATTTGGTGAGTGTGCACGCATGCATAAGCTTCGAAATTACGTTCGATTTTCATGGCGAACAAGGCGTCGCCACGGTGACAGCGTTTGGCGAAACCTCAAGCCCTTCATAACTTTGCATCAACCACGTCTTGAGAATGTTTGGCTAAAATTTGAAGTGTCTGTGGTTAACCTGCTGAGAGAGAGACGTCCGAGAAAGAAGACATGTACCTCCTCTAGCCAGTAGGTGGCGCTATGACTATGGTTCAAAATGGCCACGTACATGTCTTCAGAGCCGGACAGTCATCAAACTGTATGAATTTGGTGAAGATAGGACCTTGTACAGTGGAGTTCCAGCACTTTCAATTTTGATGGCGTAAAAAAAATTTCAATCGACAGTGTCTGCGTCGCCACGCCAACAGCTTTTGACGGAGACTCACGGCGTTCGCTCCAGACCAACACCAACATCTTCTGGCTTTCCTGACCAAATTTGAAGTGGATCCGATCAACTGACTGGTCTTGAGCCATCATAGCGTAAAACATAAAGTTTCCTGTCACCACCAGGTGGCGCTGTGACTTAGAATGAATATTGACACGTAGACGTGTTCAGGGCGGGACTCTCATCAGACATGTCAAGTTTGGTGCTGATTGGATCACGTACAGTCAAGTTATTAACAATTTCCTGTTTGATGGCGAGTCATGGCGAGACACTGAACTTTGCCAGCTCGCCACGCCCAAACCGTTAAAGATTATATCAAACCTTTGATAACTTTTCATCGTTGATGCCTTCTCTACCAGCTGACCAAGTTTGAAGTCGATCGCTTGAACCCCCTCGGACTAGTTCGTTCATTTACGTCCCCTGTAAATCGCCAAAAATGCGTGAAAAATCCAATATGGCTGACTTCCTGTTGGGTTTAGGTCATCGCTCCAAGAGACTTTTTTGTTCGTCCTGAAGAGATACACAAACCCACTGAATTTCATACATGTACATAAAACGCAGTTCCGGGGCTGAGTTTAGGTGGCGCTACAGAGCCATTTTGCCACGGCCATTTGCGAAACCTTTAAAATACGTAATTTTTCGCCATGTCTGAATTTTGTGCAAATTTTGGTGAGTTTTCGTGCATGTTCAGGCCCCCAAATTAGCGATTCATTGTTTATAAAAAGGAGGAAAAGAAGAAGAAGAATAATAATAATAATTAAAGCTGCAAGCAGCGTTGGAGGGCCCTCGCACCTCGGCGCGCGTCGGGGCGTGCGGCGGCCCCGTCCCGTTGTTGGACTCCGACCCTTCCATGCGCTTTCAGAACGTTCATGTAGTTTGGACAGCGCATGAAGGACTTACACGTCACTTCCTGCGTCCCCTATGTGGCGCTAGAGAACAGTCACTAATCACATCCTGTATTCCAGTATATGAAGTGTTGACTACACTGTGAAAATTTCATGCAAATCAAATGATCATTGCCATAGACGTGTTACTTCCTGTTGCCACCAGGTGGCGCAATGACTGTGGTCACTAATTGGAATCTAGATGTCTTCAGGCCGGGACTCTTATTAAGCGTGACAAGTTTGAAAGAGATTGGATAATGTACACTGAAGTTACAGCAATTTCCTGTTCCATGGCGAACAGCGTTGCCATGGTGACAGCGTCTGACAAAACGTCAAGAGCTTCATAACTTTGCATCATCCATGTAGTGGGAATGTTTGGATCAAATTTGAGGTGTCTGTGATCAACCTGCTGAGAGAGAAACGTCTGAGAATAAAACATGCACTTCCTCTTGCCACTAGGTGGCGCTATGACTTTGAATGAATATTGACATGTAGACGTCTTCAGGGCGGGACTCTCATCAGACATGTCAAGATTGGTGCTGATTGGATCACGTACAGTCAAGTTATTAACAATTTCCTGTTTGATGGCGAGTCATGGCGAGACACTGAACTTTACCAGCTCGCCACGCCCAAACCGTTAAAGATTATATCAAACCTTTGATAACTTTTCATCCTTGATATTGTTTGTACCAGCTGACCAAGTTTGAAGTCGATCGCTTGAACCCCCTCGGACTAGTTCGTTCATTTACATCCCCTGTAAATCGCCAAAAATGTGTGAAAAATCCAATATGGCCGACGTCCTGTTGGGTTTAGGTCAATGCTCCAAGAGGCTTTTTTGTAGGTCCTATGGTCTCGCATATGTATACCGAATTTGGTACATGTAGGTAAAACGTAGACCGGGGGCTAGTTCGTCAAAGTTTTGTAGGGGGCGCCATAGAGCCATTTTGGCCCACCGAAACCCGTGAACTAAATAAGATTACTCATTTTAGGCCTCCTGACGTGCATGCCAAATTTGGTGAGTGTGCACGCATGCATAAGCTTCAAAATTACGTTCGATTTTCATGGCGAACAAGGCGTCGCCACGGTGACAGCGTTTGGCGAAACCTCAAGCCCTTCATAACTTTGCATCAACCACGTTTTGAGAATGTTTGGCTAAAATTTGAAGTGTCTGTGGTTAACCTGCTGAGAGAGAGACGTCCGAGAAAGAAGACATGTACCTCCTCTAGCCAGTAGGTGGCGCTATGACTATGGTTCAAAATGGCCACGTACATGTCTTCAGAGCCGGACAGTCATCAAACTGTATGAATTTGGTGAAGATAGGACCTTGTACAGTGGAGTTACAGCACTTTCAATTTTGATGGCGTAAAAAAAATTTCAATCGACAGTGTCTGCGTCGCCACGGCAACAGCTTTTGACGGAGACTCACGGCGTTCGCTCCAGACCAACACCAACATCTTCTGGCTTTCCTGACCAAATTTGAAGTGGATCCGATCAACTGACTGGTCTTGAGCCATCATAGCGTAAAACATAAAGTTTCCTGTCACCACCAGGTGGCGCTGTGACTTAGAATGAATATTGACACGTAGACGTGTTCGGGGCGGGACTCTCATCAGACATGTCAAGTTTGGTGCTGATTGGATCACGTACAGTCAAGTTATTAACAATTTCCTGTTTGATGGCGAGTCATGGCGAGACACTGAACTTTGCCAGCTCGCCACACCCAAACCGTTAAAGATTATATCAAACCTTTGATAACTTTTCATCGTTGAGGCCTTCTCTACCAGCTGACCAAGTTTGAAGTCAATCGCTTGAACCCCCTCGGACTAGTTCGTTCATTTACGTCCCCTGTAAATCGCCAAAAATGCCTGAAAAATCCAATATGGCTGACTTCCTGTTGGGTTTAGGTCATCGCTCCAAGAGACTTTTTTGTTTGTCCTGAAGAGATACACGAACCCACCGAATTTGGTACATGTACATAAAACGCAGTTCCGGGGCTGAGTTTAGGTGGCGCTACAGAGCCATTTTGCCACGGCCATTTGCGAAACCTTTAAAATACGTAATTTTTCGCCATGTCTGAATTTTGTGCAAATTTTGGTGAGTTTTCGTGCATGTTCAGGCCCCCAAATTAGCGATTCATTGTTTATAAAAAGGAGAAGAAGAATAATAATAATATAATAATAATAATAATAATTCCTTCAGTTTCAACTATGTTTTTGGCCCCCTGGTCGCCTGGTTTTTTTCATTTGACGTATTTTTTCAAGGCCTACCTGCTCGGGGCCTGTGAGGTCCGTACACCTCTTGGTTCTTGGGTACTTGCACGTTTTCCTCCCTTGCTCGTTTTCCCCCACACAGTTACAATAGGGTCCTCGCACCGCTTGGTGCTCGGGCCCTAATAATAATAATAATTCCTTCAGTTTCAACTATGTTTTTGGCCCCCTGGTCGCCTGGTTTTTTTCATTTGACGTATTTTTTCGAGGCCTACCTGCTCGGGGCCTGTGAGGTCCGTACACCTCTTGGTTCTTGGGTACTTGCACGTTTTCCTCCCTTGCTCGTTTTCCCCCACGCAGTTACAATAGGGTCCTCGCACCGCTTGGTGCTCGGGCCCTAATAAACTTCAAACACAAAGTAAAATATAAATATATAAAAGTATGAAGAAAAAAAAGATGTATTAAAAATTATTTTTACAAATTATTACACAGAGGTAAATTACTGCCTTGTTAGCCTTAATGAAGCCACTCCTCCAGTCATACTTATACTCATATTCCTCCAGACTCTGGACGAGGAGGTGGAGCTGCAGCCATCTTTAACTCTAGTTTAACTCTAAAACCAGTGTTGATTGTCACAGTGTACCGCCCTCCTGGTCCAGACTCTGAATTCTAAACTGAGTTTTCAGAGTTTTTATCAGATTTAGTCCTCAGTGTGGACAAAGTGATTCTAGTAGGTGACTTTAATATTCATGTGGACGATGATAATGATGGTCTGAGCTCTGCTTTCATCTCACTGTTGGACTCAGCTGGCTTCTCCCAGAGTGTAGATGAACCCACTTGTTTTGGCTGATGGTGTTGAAATTGAACAGTTAACAGTCTTTCTACATAACTCTGTTCTATCAGACCATTACCTGATAACTGTTGATTTCCTGTTCCTGGACTCTGCTCTATATGACAGGGAGGTCCTCACTAGATCCTTATCTGATAGTGCTGTTGCCAACTTTAAGGAGGTGATTCCTTCAGTACTTCAGCCAGTGTGTCCCTGTGCTATGGATGAACCCCATGTTAATCTCAGCCCCTCCCAAATTGATTATCTGGTCGATAGTGCTGCAGGTTCACTGCGAATGACACTAGACTCTATCGCCCCTCTAAAAAAGAAGAGAATTAAAGAGAAGAGACAAGCTCCCTGGTATAACTCCCAGACAAGTGAGCTTAAGCAACATTCACGAAAACTAGAAAGGACATGGCGGGCCACCAAAGTGGAAGAATCCCGTTTAATCTGGCAACATAGTCTTAAAACCTCTAGAAAGGCCCTCTGTAATGCCAGAGCCTCCTACTACTCCTCACTGACAGAAGAGAATAAAAACAGCCCTAGATTTCTGTTCAGCACGTTAGCCAGACTGACAAAGAGCCAGAACTCCACTGATCCTTGTGATCCTTTAGAGCTCAGTAGCAACAACTTCATGAGCTTCTTTAATGATAAAATTCTGACTATTAGAGACTAAATCCATCACCTCCTGCCCTCAACAGGCTCTGATCCAACCTCAGACTCAGGAACCATGGAAATAGCTGTTGGGCTTAATGTGCATCTGGACTTTCTCCACTTGATCTTCCTGAACTGGCCTCAATAATCTCCTCATCCAGACCATCAGCTGGTCTCCTAGACTCCATTCCTACTGGACTACTTAAGGAGGTCCTGCCCTTAATGAACACGTCCTTACTGGATCTGATCAATCAGTCTTTACTAACAGGCTACGTACCTCAGTCCTTCAAAGCAGCAGTAATTAAACCTCTCCTGAAAAAGTCCACTCTGGATTCAGGTGTATCAGCCAACTATAGACCTTCATCCAACCTTCTCTTTCTCTCCAAGATCCTGGAGAAAGCAGCAGCCAACCAGCTGTGTGACTTTCTAAACTCTAATAGTCTATTAGAGGATCTTCAGTCAGGTTTTAGAGCGAACCATAGCACAGAGACACTGGTGAAGGTTACAGACCTCCTCCTTATGGCATCAGACAGAGGACTTCTCTCTGTACTGGTCTGGTTAGACCTGAGTGCATTAGACAGAGGACTTCTCTCTGTCCTGGTCTGGTTAGACCTGAGTGCATTAGACAGAGGACTTCTCTCTGTCCTGGTCTGGTTAGACCTGAGTGCATCAGACAGAGGACTTCTCTCTGTCCTGGTCTGGTTAGACCTGAGTGCTGCGTTTGATACCATTGACCATCACATCCTGTTACAGAGACTGGAACAGTTCACTGGTATAAAAAGAACCACATTAAGCTGCTTTAAGTCCTATTGATCAGTTTGTACACGTTAACAATGAATCCTCTGTGCACACTAAAGTTAGACATGGTGTTCCACAAGGTTCAGTGCTTGGACCGACATTATTTACCTCTGGGTAATATTATCAGGAAGCGCTCCATTACTTTCCACTGTTATGCAGATGACACACAATTATACTTATCAATGAAGCCAGATGAATCCAATCAGTTGACTAAACTCCAAATCTGCCTTAAGGACATAAAGTCCTGGATGAGCAGCAACTTTCTGCTGCTAAACTCAGACTAAACTGAAGTTATTCTGCTCCAGACACCTCAGAGACACCTTTTCTACCAACATATCTACTCTGGACAGCATCACTGTGGCCTCCAGCTCCACTGGGAGGAATCTGGGAGTCTTATTGATCAGGATTTGTCCTTTAACTCCCACATTAAACAGATTTCTAGAACTGCCTTTTTCCATCTACTAATGTTGTTAAAACCAGGTCCATCCTGTCTGGAGATGATGCAGAAACACTAGTCCACACATTAGTCACTTCCAGGTTGGATAATTTCTGTTCCTTATTATCAGGCTGCCCCAATAAGTCCTTAAAGACTCTCCAGCTGGTCCAGAACGCTGCTGCTCCTGTTCTGACCAGAACCAAGAGAAGAGACCATCTTTCTCCTGTACTGGCTTCTCTTCACTGGCTTCCAGTCAAATCTAGAATAGAGTTTAAACCTTCACACCCTCTCTACATTTCAGACTAGACTAAAAACCTTCCTTAGTGATGAAGCCTATAGTTCGGGGCTGGATCAGGTCTTGGACCAGCCCCTAGTTATGCTGCTATAGGCTCAGACTGCCAGGGGACTCCCATGATGCACTGGGCTCCTCTCTCCTCCTCTTCCTCTCCATCCTGATGCTTCATGTCTCTTTAATGTCTGTTACTAACTTGGTATCTTCCCCGGAGCCTTTCTGTGCTTTTCTCATCCCTCTGGTTCCTGTGGATCCTGATCCTGGTTCTCCTGCTGTGGTTCTCTGGTTCCTGTGGATCCTGATCCTGGTTCTCCTGCTGTGGTTCTCTGGTTCCTGTGGATCCTGGTCCTGGTTCTCCTGCTGTGGTTCTCTGGTTCCTGTGGATCCTGGTCCTGGTTCTCCTGCTGTGGTTCTCTGGCTTCATGAATCACTGATGAGGATCGTCGTCCACTTGTCATGTTTTTCACCATAGTGCTAATTTATTAGTCTCACTCCTGTTGTTAGTGTGTTGGTTGCTGTTTGTGTTGTCTCTCTCTGTCTGTCTCTCTCTCTCTCTCTGTCTGTCTCTCTCTCTCTCTCTGTCTCTCTCTCTCTCTCTCTCTCTCTCTCTCTCCCCTCCACCCAACATGGACCCCTACAGAAGCCCCACCTCTGATCCTGGTTCTGTTCCAGGTTTCTTCCCGTTAAAGGGGAGTTCTTCCTCCACTGTGTTCTAATCTAATCTCTAAACTGCTCTGTGGGGATTCTTGAATCCTTCATGTTGAATTCCTGAATCTTTGGTCTCTCTCTAATTAAACAGTTTGGTCTGAGCTGCTCTTTATGGAAAGCGTCTTGAGATAACGCTGTTATGAACTGGCGCTCTATAAATAAAGATTGATTGATTGATTGAACGTGTCAACAACACATCAACAACACGTCTGCAACACGTCAACAACATGTCAGCCACACATCTGCAACACTTCAACAACACATTACCACCTTAAGAACACGGATCAGCTGATTACAGGTTCTTCTTTTTCTCTTCTTCTCTGACTTTCTTCTTCTCCTCTGACTTCCTCTCTTCTTATTTTCTGACTCTTCTTCTCCTCTGACTCTTCCTCTCTTCTTCTTCTGCTGCTTCCTACTGCGTCACTGAGCAGAGAGTGTCTGAACAGAGAAAGAGATCTCACTCTGATGGTTTCTGCTGAGCTCAGGATTCATGTCATCATCACTGCTGATGTGATTATTATTTCTGTATCCTGTTCTCACGTTTGGCCTACAGGAAACACAACGGACATATAAAACATGATGAGGGAGAACAGTGACGATTATTTACTGAGGAACTAAATAAAGATATTGTGAGGTAATTCAGACTGGTTAAAATGAGATGTGACACTGAGATGTCTGACAGGAGGTCTTACTCTGACAGAAACATGAGGAACCTCACTGATGGGACTACAACACAGAGTTGTCATGGTGATTTCTCACTGTCATCACTTCTGCTTTCTAACAGTAGACAGAGTGAGACCTCTTCACAAAGCAAAATCATATCAGTGCTGACCTCACAGTCAGTATATTACATAAGGAAAGGTTAAAGCCGCCTGTCAGGCAAGAAACAGGGCACAGAGGTTAAATATGCCTGTCAACAGGTGGATTCAAATACCTGACCCCCAACCAGGGCAGAGGAAACGTTTCTGACTGACCCTCCTCCCTTTCTGTCATGTCCCTCCACGTTTGCCCGTCTTTGGGTCTTGTCCTGTGTCTTTGTCTGTTTTTTAACCTTTCTTTTTAACCCCCCTCCTTTTATTTTGTTACTTTAGGTCTCATTAGGACATCAGCGGCAGGATTTTAACAGCCCCTGTGCCTGTGCACACCCAACACCCCCTAGGAGTGTTGGATCATCTTTTAACCTAACCCTAACCCTAACCCATCTGGGAGGATCACTAACCTAGAGAACATTTTAATGACTTGTAAATTTGACAATTAGCAGGTGAGCGTCCCACACGGCGTTACAGAGGAAGAGCTGTCTGAAGAGTGTTCATGACATTTAGTCACATTCTGACATTATTTGAAAGAAACTGAGCTGATGGATGGAATTTGGTGTTTAGGTTTTATTTATGTGTTTATTCATCCAGACAAACACCGCAGGGGGCGGTAATGCACCCAACAACAGAAGAAAAGAAGAAGAAAAACCCGGAAGTGCTGAGCTGGTGCTAAGCGGAGCCGCGTGAGCTGCGACAACCGATCGATCAGATGGAAGGTGAGTGAATACCTGCAGATAGACCACGTGACCGACGAGCGATCCGTAGGTGATCGGTTGTTGTATTAAAGCAACACGAGGCTCCGTGTGACAAACAGCCGGTGTATCGTTCCGTGTCAGTGTGTGACATATTGATCACATGACTGTATTGATTACGTCTGAGGAGGCAGTGCACTATGGGGCGTATGTTAGTATTATATCTCTAACACCTGTCTCTCCTCTCAGGTCAGTCAGGTGACATTAGTGTGACGTCAGCAAACAGGAAGTGCTCTGCTATCACAGGAAGTGCAAGAAAGACCAAAGACAACGCGGCTGACTGGCACAACCTGCTGCTCCGGTGGGAGCGGCTCAACCAGGACGGGTTCACGGTGGCGGGACGGATCGCCAACGTCACACTGACACGGTCAGTTTAATTAGATAACTAGTTTAATGTGATGGGATAACCACCCTTAGTTAACCAGGTGCTTTATGCCAGCTAAAGGAGTATTCCACAGACTATAGATCACGGTGGATGCTTGGAGCGTCAGATATCCTGTTTCTGGCCTACATTACCTACAGTGCACCTCTCCCTCTGGCAGCCAGGTGGGATCAGCTGACGTCTTCACACCACCAGATACTTTTATTTTGAAAAACTGAGTATTCATATATCAGACACCTGGAGACACACCTGCTCAGGAGGAAACCTCCAAACTGTGTCTCAGCAGAACGAAACACACCCATACACCAGTTTACCTGATGATCAATCAATCTTTATTCATATTCTCAATCAATCAGTCAATCAATCAATCAGTCAGTCAGTCAGTCAGTGTTTCTCTCTCCAGCTTCAGGTCACAGCAGTGTTTCTCTCAGACTGTTTCCATAAAGAGCAGCTCAGAACAAACTCTTTCATTCAGAGACCAAAGATTCAGGAATTCAACAGGAAGGATTCAAGAATCCCCACAGAGCAGCTCAGAGATTAGATTAGGACCCAGTGGAGGAAGAACTCCTCTTTAACGGGAGGACTCCCCTTTTAATAGGGAGAAGAACTTCCCTTTAATGGGAGGAACTCCCCTTTAACGGGAGGACTCCCCTTTTAATAGGGAGAAGAACTCCCCTTTAACGGGGAGAAACCTCAAATAGAACCAGGCCCCGGGGGGGGGGGCTTTCTGTCTGTGACTTCCTGTTTACCTGACGATGACTTCCTGTTTACCTGATGATGACTTTCTGTTGACTCCGGCTTGATGGAGGATGACGTTTTGTAGTGTGTTATAGTGTTTGTAGTTTTTATTTTTTGGTTTCTGTGTGTCAGTTCTCAGAGCGTTCAGGTGCTGCTGGTGGACGAGTCCTCATCATCTTCATCATCTTCATCATCTTCATCATCTCCGTCGCTGCAGGACGAATGTTGCAAACTCCAGGACGTCATCGACAAAATGGTGATGCTTCATTTCCCTTTAGGGGGCTGGAAACAAACAATTAAAGTTTACCTTTCAGAGCTGTTCAGGAAGTAGATGATAACAGACTTTCAGAATAAAAGCTGGTTTTAGAAAATCAAAGCAAATGTCACAGACTGGAAACTGCTGTCAGAAGAACCATACGAATTCTTGGATAAACTGAAGATGAGGTCAATGAGGAGCTGTATGGACATCAGATGGGATTAAACTTTATTGACACGAACAGATCCATATACTAAGTAAAGAAATAAAAAAACAAGAGACTAAAAATTTAATAAGAGCAGTGAGAGACAGAGCAACAGGTGACGGTTTCCTCTCTGAGTTAATTAGCCATGAGCTCACCTGTGATTGGTGGCCAACGTTCCTGCATGTCAATAATAATGTCAGCGTTTCCAACACAAAACTGCTGAGTAATGAGACTGGACTCTAACCTCGCTTCTATTAATCGCTCCGTACAGGAAGTCTCATTGTTCCCATGATGCACCTCTCTGACACTGTTCACACATTAAACTCGTTAATGTGATGTGTTGATATTTTACCTGTCAGGTTGTCATGATGACCAAGATGGAGCGCTTGATGACATCACAGCGAGGCATTCGAGATCTGGAGGAGTTTCAGTTCGGACCTGAAGGAAGAAAGATTCCTCTGTTTCACTGCTGGAACACCAAACACTTCGGTGAGTTCACCTTTTCACTGACGCACCTGCGTGATGTCAGCAGACGTCGTGTCTGGACCTGACTTCCCTTCGTGCCGTTTCAGAGGACTCGTCACGTGTGCTGCTGGACTCCTTCCGACAGGAGCTGAGGCTGAAGCAGGCCGTGCTGCAGGAACTCGCCCACGCTGCATCCCCGGACCTCTGCATGGTCTACCTGTCCTGCTGGCTGCACCAGCCCTACATTCTGTCACACAGCAGACGCACCCTGGAGGCCCTACTGCTTGAGACCGGACACCGCCCACTGTGAAGTCATCTATCCTCTAGGGTCATGTGATCAACATCGGGCGCATCTCTGAGGGTCCGGGTGTAAGCCTAGCTTAGCCCAAAGACAGGAAGTAGGAGAAACTGTCTGAATAACAGTCACCTGTTTCACAGAGCGGGTGTAGAACCAGAAGGGCTGCAGGTGGGCCAGGTGGTCTGTGGGCCAGGTGAACCGTGGGCCATGTGGGCCAGTTGGACTGGAGTGCCCCTCTTTTCTGCCTGTTATTGTCACTGTTTGTGCAACAGCTCGACCGTCTGAATGTATCCGACTGAAATGTATCAGTTCCTGAAATAAACTATTTGTTTCACCTACAAAGTTTCTGAAGTTTAACGTGTCTGTTACTGCGTTAAACTAAGAATTCACAATAGTTCAAGCAAACCTCATATAAAAGTAATGAGAGGGAAATAAATTCCCAGCGTCATCTGACCTTTTTTAGGACGAATGAACATTTCAGACCTGAACTCTCCGTCGTCACGGATCCCAACAATCATCCGACTCACAAACGTTTGACCTGTGGATCTGACACCTCATTAATAAATGTCCCCGAAGACCAACCCTGATTGGTGGAGACGCTCCTGCACAAGCTCTCCCCGCTAAAGGGGAGTCCTCCCGTTAAAGGGGAGTTCTTCCTCCACTGGGTCCTAATCTAATCTCTGAGCTGCTCTGTGGGGATTCTTGAATCCTTCCTGTTGAATTCCTGAATCTTTGGTCTCTGAATGAAAGAGTTTGTTCTGAGCTGCTCTTTATGGAAACAGTCTGAGAGAAACACTGCTGTGACCTGGAGCTGGAGAGAGAAACACTGACTGACTGATTGATTGATTGTGTGTGGTGGGGGGGGTTATTCACCAGACAGATGTCACATGCTGCTGTGTGTTACAGACGGCGTGTTGATCACGACATGCCAGTCAGTGGATACCGTCTGTGTCTTCATGTGTTCATGTTGAATTTAATGCGTTAAACCTCTTCACGTCAGGTGTCAAATTCGTCTTCATCACTTGTCAAACTGCATCATGTGTTAAACTTCCCATGTTGAACTCCATCATGTAGAGTCGGAGGCGTGTTCGTCACATCGGTTTATTGGAGGAACATGAAATGTGTTTAACGATCAACATGACAAATCAGAAAAGTTTTGTCCTCCAAACTTTTCTCCATCCGTTCGTTTCTCCACACAGAAACAAACCTTCAGGTCACGTCTGAAAATGTTTCTCTGTTTTATAAAAAGTAATAAAATAGTGCAATGTTTTAGACTTTCATGTTTATCTACATATAAACAGCCAACTAATCAGCTTCTATGGAAAGAAAGCAGTCCGAACACAGAAACTCTGGAAAAGAAATAGTTTACACATGTACAATCACGCCTCCAGCAAGATCAGGTGACATCATCACAGGTGAGAATGGCCAAGCAGGCGTTATTGATCTGGAGCGCTTTTTCTCAACGGACTAAAACCTCAAGCGTTTGTTTCTAACAGGAAGTTCACTCTGATGCGCCGTGATCCAAGTGTGACAGTAAAGGGGCAGTTTGTCCAGTTTAACCTGAAACCACAAACCAGCAGTCTGAAGACTGACCCCCCCCCCCCCAGGCTGCTGAGCTCCTTACACAGTTTGTCCTGGGGGGTGCACCACTGCGAACATCGTTAAGCTCTGAACATGAGATTGGATCGGTGTGCTTAAGCTCCGCCCCCAGCGAGACAGAGGCCAACAGGTGCTCGTCTTTTAAGACCGTCGTAGGACGAGATGTTCAGTCAGGTGTTTGTGGGTCCAGGTGTTGGTCACCTGTCTGCAGATGCTCACCTTTGTGGACGTGTCAGACTCACAGCTGCAGGTCGGGTCTGCCATAGAACCTGGCAGCTCATACCACCTGTGTGATGTGGTTCAGGACAGGTTCTGGTCTTGCTCGACCCAGATCGGACTGGATTCTGGTTTATTGAGGAGCTTTGGCTCCGTCCGAAGCCTCGATGCCCAACAAGGCCTGGACGGCCTCCAGGGGGACCCCCTCCGGAGTCTGGATGTGCATGGTGGTCCCGTCCGGCCCCTTGACAATCACAATCCGGTCTAATCCGGGCTCTGCCAGCTGGACCGTCAGCCCCTCGGTCTGGATGTAGATCTCTTGACCCTCCTGCAGCTCTTTGGATTCACTGGGGTCTGTGGAGCCAGACTCAGACCTGGGGGAGTCCCTCTGCTGGAGCTGAGAGGAGGCAGGAGCCCGGACCGAGCTGGGCTCAGGTGTCATGGAGCCACAGTCCAGAGTCCTGGACCCCGGTCTCTGTGCGGAGCTGGAACTAGGTGTCTTGGAGTCTGCAGTGGTCTCGGGGCTTGAACCCAAAGCCTCCTCCAGCTCCTTCATTTGGGCTGTGATGTCACTGGTGCTCAGGACCTGGTCCTGGTTCGCCGGGAGAGGCTCCACCTGGGCGTTTTTCTGCAGAGGCCCCTGGTCCTGGTTTTGTTTGTGGTCCAGGTCCTGGTCTGAGGTCACCTCCATGGGCGTGACAGGGGGGGGGGCCTGGGTGGAGGGCATCTCTGCAGAGGTGGAGCTGAGGGACGACAGAAACGCCAGATCAGACCTGTACACCTGGTCCAGGTGTGACACTGATACACCGCACACCAACAGATATGTCTCCATGTGATCACCTGATCTACCTGGAGACTCAGGGGGTGGAGCCAGCTCACCTTGACATCGAGTCAGCCGTGGTGGTCAGCAGCTTGGATCCAGCGGGAATCACCAGAGGAGACACAGAGACGAGGCAGGGCTTCAGCGAGGAGGTCGCCAAGGTAACAGGGGTCACCATGGTCACAGGGGTCGCCAAGGTAACAGGGGTCGCCAAGGTAACAGGGGTCGCCAAGGTCACAGGGGTCGCCAAGGTCACAGGGGTCACTGTAGTCCCACCTTAAGAAGTGTGAAGACAAAAACATCAACACAAAACGTAGTACTGATGCAGTAATGTGTGGTACTGATGCAGTAGTTTGTAGTACTGATGCAGTAATGTGTGGTACTGATGCAGTAGTTTGTAGTGCTGATGCAGTAGTGTGTGGTACTGATGCAGTAGTGTGTGGTACTGATGCAGTAGTTTGTGGTACTGATGCAGTAGTTTGTGGTGCTGATGCAGTAGTTTGTAGTACTGACGCAGTAATGTGTGGTACTGATGCAGTAGTTTGTAGTACTGATGCAGTAGTTTGTAGTACTGACGCAGTAATGTGTGGTACTGATGCAGTAGTTTGTAGTACTGATGCAGTAGTTTGTAGTGCTGATGCAGTAATGTGTGGTACTGATGCAGTAGTTTGTAGTACTGATGCAGTAGTTTGTAGTGCTGATGCAGTAATGTGTGGTACTGATGCAGTAGTTTGTAGTGCTGATGCAGTAATGTGTGGTACTGATGCAGTAGTTTGTAGTGCTGATGCAGTAATGTGTGGTACTGATGCAGTAGTTTGTAGTGCTGATGCAGTAATGTGTGGTACTGATGCAGTAGTTTGTAGTACTGATGCAGTAATGTGTGGTACTGATGCAGTAGTTTGTAGTGCTGATGCAGTAATTTGTGGTACTGATGCAGTAGTTTGTAGTGCTGATGCAGTAATGTGTGGTACTGATGCAGTAGTTTGTAGTGCTGATGCAGTAATGTGTGGTACTGATGCAGTAGTTTGTAGTGCTGATGCAGTAATGTGTGGTACTGATGCAGTAGTTTGTAGTGCTGATGCAGTAATGTGTGGTACTGATGCAGTAGTTTGTAGTGCTGATGCAGTAATGTGTGGTACTGATGCAGTAGTTTGTAGTGCTGATGCAGTAATGTGTGGTACTGATGCAGTAGTTTGTAGTGCTGATGCAGTAATGTGTGGTACTGATGCAGTAGTTTGTAGTGCTAGTACCTGTTGTGGGCATCTCAATGCCGTTGTGGTGAACTGGAACGCTGTTCTCCATCTTGAATCTCTTTGACGGTGGAAGCATCTTGGAATTCTGAGAAACAGAATTTCTGACTGAATCTGACTGAAGATGCACCCCCCCACGTCACATGCGTTTTTACTGTAGTACCTACAGCTAGCATCCTCACAGAGTATTGCTAGCATCCTCACATGCATACGTACAAACAAATGTTGGAACGCCCAGGTCTCCATCAGAGAGCAAGGTAAGGTAAGTGTATTGGAACCAGACCCGGCGTGGATCCTGCTGTCAGGACCGGACACTGCTGATGGCATCCTTACCTCCATGTACCGGACGTTCCTATTGGTCAGACTGGAGCTGGGAGACGCTCCAGGAACCACCTTCATCCTGTTCACCTCATCCAGGATCCCCAGGGACCTTGCGACCTGAAACACAGAACCAGTCCTGTATGGTACGGTGAAGTATGGTACAGCGGAGTACAGTACAGTACGGTAGATTACAGTACGGTGGAGTACAGTACAGTACGGTGCACGTACAGTACGGTACGGTGGAGTACAGTACAGTACGGTAGATTACAGTATGGTGGAGTACAGTACAGCATGGTGGAGTACAGTACAGTGGAGTACAGTACGGTGGAGTACAGTACTGTGGAGTACAGTCCAGTGGAGAACGGTATGGTACGGTGGAGTACAGTACAGTACGGTGGAGAACACTATGGTACGGTGGAGTACAGTACAGTACGGTGGAGTACAGTACAGTGGAGAACGGTATGGTACGGTGGAGTACAGTACAGTACGGTGGAGTACAGTACAGTGGAGAACAATATGGTACGGTGGAGTACGATACAGTGGAGAACAGTATGGTACGGTGGAGTACAGTAGAGTACGGTGGAGTACAGTACAGTGGAGAACAGTATGGTACGGTGGAGTACGATACAGTGGAGAACAGTATGGTACGGTGGAGTACAGTACAGTACGGTGGAGTACGATACAGTGGAGTACAGTAAGGTACGTGGAGTACATTACAGTATGGTGGAGTACAGTACAGTGGGGTACAGTACAGTGGAGAACAGTATAGTACGGTGGAGTACGATACAGTGGAGAACAGTATGGTACGGTGGAGTACGATACAGTGGAGAACAGTATGGTACGGTGGAGTACGATACAGTGGAGAACAGTATGGTACGGTGGAGTACGGTACAGTACGGTGGAGTACAGTATGATACAGTGAAGTATGGTATGGTGGAGTACGTATTAACAGGTGTAGTGCTGCCTTGTGAATTCCTCTGCTGTGGGAGTGTGTTTGTGAGCCACTGAGTAGATCACAGTGGATCACAGAAGGTCACAGTAGAGCGTCTCACCTCGATGTTCCTGACTTCCAGTGGCAGAGTGCCGCCTTGCGGGCTGATGATGTAATCCTGAGCAGCCTGTCTCACCTGAGCCTGTAGGGACTCAAACTCACGGTAAATGTCTGGAAACCGAGTCCGAGCCGGACCGCCGCGTTCCACCTGAAACACAAACAGCTTAACAACTGAGAAGATCACACCTGAGAGGATCCCACCTGAGGAGGAAGAAAACACCTGAGAGGATCACAGTGTGTGTGTGTGTGTGTGTGTGTGTACCTTGGCCAGCAGCAGCTCCCACAGGCTCAACACTCTGGTCAAACGAGGAAGAACGATGTCCATCAGCTCCTCATCCTCGCACTGCTCCACCAGCTATGATCCACGCACAGTTGCCATGGAAACACGACAGCACATCACATATCTGTCAGTTGCCATGGTTACTGCCTCATATCTTTGAAGGAAAGCTTTTACTTTGAAGATTCATGTTTCCACTTCCTTCCTCTTACCTCCTGCAGTCTGTCTCGTCTTTTTTCCACCTGCTGCTCCGCGGTTACCGTGGTGATGGCGAGCTTCGGAGGTCGACCGCGACGGCCCCGCCTACTGACGAGGCCCACCGTCACCTGAGAGAATCAACCAATAAGGGTTAGGGTTAACCCTCTCTACATTTCAGACTAGACTAAAAACCTTCCTTAGTGATGAAGCCTATAGTTCAGGGCTGGATCAGGCCTTAGACCAGCCCCTAGTTATGCTGCTATAGGCTCAGACTGCCGGGGGACTCCCATGATGCACTGGGCTCCTCTCTCCTCCTCTTCCTCTCCATCCTGATGCTTCATGTCTCTTTAATGTCTGTTACTAACTTGGTATCTTCCCCGGAGCCTTTCTGTGCTTTTCTCATCCCTCTGGTTCCTGTGGATCCTGGTCCTGGTTCTCCTGCTGTGGTTCTCAGGTTCCTGTGGATCCTGGTTCTCCAGCTGTGGTTCTCAGGTTCCTGTGGATCCTGGTCCTGGTTCTCCAGCTGTGGTTCTCTGGTTCCTGTGGATCCTGGTCCTGGTTCTCCTGCTGTGGTTCTCAGGTTCCTGTGGATCCTGGTCCTGGTTCTCCTGCTGTGGTTCTCTGGTTCCTGTGGATCCTGGTCCTGGTGCTCCTGCTGTGGTTCTCTGGTTCCTGTGGATCCTGGTCCTGGTGCTCCTGCTGTGGTTCTCTGGTTCCTGTGGATCCTGGTCCTGGTGCTCCTGCTGTGGTTCTCTGGTTCCTGTGGATCCTGGTCCTGGTGCTCCTGCTGTGGTTCTCTGGCTTCATGAATCACTGATGCGGTTCGTCAGCCACTCTCACTCACTTTATTAGTCTCAGTCCTGTTGTCAGTGCTGTAGCTGCTGTTAGTGTGTTGGTTGCTGTTTGTGTTGTCTCTCTCTCTCTGTCTCTCTCTCTCTCTTTGTCTCTGTCTCTCTCTCTCTGTCTGTCTCTCTGTCTCTGTCCGTCTCTCTCTCTCTGTCCAACCTCCACCCAACACGGACCCTGACAGAAAGCCCCCCCCTCTGAGCCTGGGTCTGTTCAAGGTTTCTCCCCGTTAAAGGGGAGTTCCTCCCGTTAAAGGGGAGTTCTTCCTCCACTGTGTTCTAATCTAATCTCTGATGCTGCTCTGTTGGGATTCTTGAATCCTTCATGTTGAATTCCTGAATCTTTCGCATCTCAACATCCTTACAGGTGTGATCTGGGACTGCTATACTGGGCTGTACAGGTGTGATGTAGGGCCGTTGTTAACCTTACCTTAGGAGGCGGCCCTAGTGATCGACCCCGCCCTCGGCCCCGCCCCCTGCCTCGTCCTCGTCCTCGGGGTCGGCCGGGGCCTCGGTGGTGGATGCCCCTCAGACCCACAGCTGCTGCTGGACCGCTGTCCACCTGGAAACAGTTAACTAGTTAGTGACTGACCAGTCAGACAGACAGGAATTAACTACTCATTTAACCACACAATAATAAAGAGGAAGTAATAACTAATTAGTCAATTACTAACTAGTTGGTAACCAGCTAATTTACCAGTTTACAGTAATAAACAGGACGTAATGACTAACTAGTCAGTAATCAACTTGTAAGTGAACAGCTAGTTTACCACACAGTGATCAACAGGAAGTTATGATTAACTAGTCAGTAATTAACTAGTCATAACCAGCTAGTTAATCTCACAGTAACACACCTGTGTGCAGGTGGAGGCTGAAACAGAAACATGGTGCTCCACATCTGCGTTCTGATTGGATCTGTGTCTTACTCTGTTTGTTGCCATGGCAGCAGGTTTGTCCTCCTTCTTCTTCGCTTCCTCCTCTCTGATGCCTCCTGCCGCCATCTCCTGTGATTGGCTGTCGTCTTTGAGGGGTTGTGGCGTGTTGCTGGGCAGATTGGGCTCCCCGTGGGTCGGGTTCAGTTTGTAGTGCCGGTTCAGGCCTCCGGGACCGATGTAGGCCTTGTCGCAGGTCTGGCAGCGGTGGGACCGGGACTTGTGGCTGTAGGTAAGGGAGTGGGAGGTGCTGGGGTCAGGTGCATCCTTCCTCCCGCCCTCGCCCTCCTCCTCCTCCACGCTCATGTCGGAGTAGTCATCGGAGTCGGACTGGTGGCTGTCAGCGAGGTCCTCCGTCTTTATGAACTTGTAGTCTTTGGCTTTGTATTTCGGAGGTCTGGAGACTCTGCCGGATCTGGTCTGGACCTTCACTGCCTTCTTCTCCCTCTTCTTCATCTTCCTCTCTCTCTCTCTGTCCTTCACTGCTGCTGGAGGGGTCACAGGGATCAGGGCGGCAGGGGGCACGGCCACTGTGGCGGGTCGGGCAGCCGCAGGCGTGGTGGTCTGGACTGAGACTGCAGGTGGTTTAATGGGACCCCTGCTGGCGGCTGCTGGCGTGCCGTTGGCAGGTTGTTTAACTAGCGGGAGCGGGGTCTTAACGGCGGAGGGGGTCTGGACTCTAATCGGGGACCGTGCAGGTTTCAGACCCAGACTGGAGGCGGGGCCAACTGATGGCGTCTGGCCTGTGAGCTTGTTGACCAATGGGAGCAGAGACCCGACGACGGGGGCAGGGCTCTGCAGCAGCAGCTGGATGGGGGGGTCACCTGGACTCTGCTGCAGGAAGAACTGCTGACCCTGCTGACCGACCACGGGCTGGATGTGGATGATCTGAGCGCTGCTCACGCCACCATTGGCCGACAGCTTCACCTGTGGATGATTGACAGCTATGCTCTTCTGCTGGGGGGCAGAGCCAAACTTCACTTCCTGTTTGGGGGGAACCTGGATCTGGATCCTGACAGGCTCCGACTGCAAGGACAGAAAACCAGAAACCACATCAGAAGTCAGGAGTCTACCTGTGACCCAACCCCCCCAGGCGAACCAGACTGGCTCCACAGGTGGCTCACCTTCTTCTGGAGCACCTGGACTGAGCTGCCAGTCTGCAGGGCGACCTGCTGGGCGACGCTCTTCAGCTGCTGGGACGCGTTGTTCTGAGGGGTGGTCCTTAGGTTCTGCTGAGAGACCTGAACCTGCTTCTGCTGCTTCAGGCCCTGCTGGATCTGCTGCTTTGGACCCTGCTGGGGGACCTGAATGTGGACCTGCGGCTGGGACTTGGTGACCTGGCTGATGACCTGCTGCAGCTGGCTCGGGTCCAGGGCCGTGTTGTGGACTGGGATGGTTTTGACCAGTTGGCTCTGCTGGAGCAGCTGGGCGGCCTCGGTGTCCGACACCTGGACGATCTGCTGCCTGTTGAGCTGGTCCAGCAGAGCCTGCTGCTCCGCAGCCGTCAGCCCGGAGCCCTCCACCAGGCTGCCGTCCGGCTGCACGTAGATGATGGTGGTGTTCACCAGGTCCGGGCCCAGGCCCAGGCCGCTGAACTCTGGGCCCACCAGGATGCTCTGTTCCTCCGTGCAGCTCTGGAAGAAGTCCGCCAGCGGAGCTCCAGACCCTGCCGGTACACTTTCCCCGTGCTGACAGGTCTCAGCACCGGGCACTGTCTGTGAGCCCTCCCTGGGCTGACTGCTCTGGTCGGCGGCCTCTACCGATACTCTCTCACTGGGTTGAGTGATCTGAACGACGGGCGCTGACGGTAAACTGTCCCCGGGCTTGGTGCGCTGAGCGGCGGTGGGCTGAGCCGCTGCCCCCGCTGACTCCGCGGCTGTTATTGTTCTGGTCGAACCGCTGTCATCCTCGTTGTCCGCCATCTTGGCTGTGAAGCTAACTGTTAGCTTAGCTCAGCCTGGTGGCCAGTCGTGGGATCTATTCGACCGGATCGTCGATCGATATCAGCGAATAAATGCTGTGTTGAAAATGTGTGTGTGCCGGTGGATGAAACGCTCCACTGGGCCGGAGGAAAGCGTTAACGGGAGCGGGGATAACGGGACCAGGTAACGGTTAGCCGGGCCAGTTTTGTCCTAGCCTAGCTTAGCCGTCAGGAGGAGCGGGAGCTCGGACCTCCCGGACCGGAACCACAAGCGGACCGGACCGCTAACTTCACTGCGACACATTTAAATGTGAACTGTTTAATAAATAATAATGAAATGTATCATTATTAAATCATTAAATTCAGCCTGTAAGCAGAACACCTGTGGCCGCCCCACGGTCTGTTTCTGGGGGTCTGCTCATTCCACAGGTGGGTTGTGTTTCTTAGTGTTGTAGTCACGTCTCTCATTACATTAAACTAATTAAATTATCTGTTTAATTGGCGTGTTGACTTTAATGTCAGTGATTAAAGCTGCAAAGCTGAAGCCACTCAGACTCTGAAGGTTTAAAGTGGAAGAACAGATCCAGTTACCGAGTTTTCCAGGCAGCAGCTGTCCCCCAGTTTCCGCTTCCTGTCGTCCTTTTCTGCTTCTTTCTGGGTCTGAAATGATCTCCGGGCTGCTCACGAGCCTGATCACGGAGGTCAGGCTGGGCTTTGGGGGCTCTGCTGGACGGCAGTAAAAACCAGGGACCCGCTGCGGAGGTCTGGGGTGTCAGTGAGCGTCCTGCCGACAGGGGGCGCAGTGTGTTGACAGCAGGTCAGTGTGATGAAGAAGGCTGTCCGACGGACGGACGGACGGACGGACAGACGGGGCGATGTCAGCTCTCCTCTCCCTGATGTCCTGCCCCCATTAAAACATCTGTACCAGCATCTGGACGGGATCCTTCCTGGAGCTCTCTGAGTAAGACACTTACGGTCTTCTTCGTGCTGCTGCCAACGTTAGCTTGCCCTGCTAACAGTGAGTTAGCTGCTTTCTTATGATGCTAGCTAGCCTGGATTCGCGCGTGAGGAGCTAACTCAGTAAACAACAACATCTTTGTTTGCTTGTGTGTCGATGACGTCATTGTGGGATGTTTGCTGTCAGCTTTCACATCAGTTGAACTGACATAAACCTGACGGTGCCATCACCTTACGAGACAGCGTCACACCAAACTCCATTAATTAAGTGGTCGATTTAATATTTCTTTCAAGTTTGGCTGAAATAGATTTGCTGCGAAGAAAAGTTTAAAAGGGTCGTTCTCTTTGGTAAATTGTCTTGTTTAATTCGGTGTATGACTGGCCCACTAAACAGCGTTTACATGATGTCAAATTTCAGCTGTTCACCTGGTTAGGCGAGTTCGTTGCTGCCGCCCGTGGCCCGAGTAAGGGAAGACTAGTGCAGGAGAAACCGCAGATAAATCACAAAACCTTCACTTTTATTGCTGCAGAACGCTTAACCGAGTTAACTCTAATTATCCCCAACAACTCCTTATGCATTGTTTGACCGTTATTGTATGTCGGCTGATAATGAGAAAAGGGAACAGATGATTTTTGTAATTGAGTTTGGTGCATAGTTTCCTCCAGATGAACGTGAAGTACTGATACCATTCAGCTCATGTGTTTTAATGGAGGTTTTTGAACTGATTTTCAGGACCAGTTGAGTCCAGTTTGGCAGAAACATGGCGACACAGCTGAGCCCGCTGCCATCACCCCTGCGCGAGTTCTGCCCGCTCTACTACCTGCTGAACGCCATCCCTGCCAAGGTACTGACCCAGGCCAAAACCCAGACCCAGTGGTCCAACCTAGGCCAAACTACGCTATGGTACTGACCCATTCCAAACCAGGCCAAAACCCTGACAAATCTACTGACCCGTTCCTTACTGACCTGTTCCAAATCATGCAAAACCATGCCAAAACCCAGACTGAGGTGCTGAGCCAGACTAAACCAGGCCAGGGCTGTGACCCAGTCTTGTTCTTGTCCTGAAACGGTCTGTATCTGTAAAGCTCCTTTCTAGTCCTTTCGGCCACTCAAAGCATTTTTCAATCACATCCTCATTCACGCATCATTCATTCTTTCACACACTGAAGCTGCTTCAGCAGCAGGCTGGGGTTCAGTGTCTCCAAGGACACTTCGACATGCTGACTCATAGGAGCCGGGGATCGAACCACCGACCTTCTGATTGAGGGACGACCCGCTCTGCCTCTAATGCATGTGCGGTTAAACATGCAGCATGTGACAGTGAAAGGTTCAAATATTTAGCCACTGGACGGATGGCGTCCACCACTGGCAGCGTGCAGATTCCACCGTCCTGCTCTCGTCCATGTGGACGCAGCGTCAACAAGAGGAACGACCACGGCGTGAGAAACCTGATCCTCGGTGGTCTGCAGCTGCTGATCTCTCATCCTCTCAGAGTGTCTGTGTGTCCATGTTACACATACTGTCTGCTTTAGGTTACCACGGTAACGGGATGCTCCAGTCTGTCTGCTGTAGGTTACCATGGTGAGGAGGCCAGAGCTCTCAGTCAGCATGCTGGACTTCATCTGCAGACAAGTGTGATCAGGGGGGGGGTTCTGTTGAGGGTCTGTGTTGCGTGGGAGGGGGGGTATGCACAGCAAACAACCATAATAATAGTGACTGTTACTGACTATAGGAATATGATAATGATGCTGATCAATTTGGTAGCAGGTAAAAACATGACAACAGTTCATCTGTGAATAATAATAACAGGACTAATATCAGTACAAAGTGTCTGTGGCTGACGATCTGCAGCAGGAGAACCAGGACCAGGATCCACAGGAACCTGAGAACCACAGCAGCAGGACCAGGTCCAAGACCTGATCCAGCCCTAAACTATAGGCTTCATCACTAAGGAAGGTTTTTAGTCTACTCTGAAATGTAGAGAGGGTGTCTGCCCCCCGAACCCAGACTGGAAGGAGGTTCCACAGGAGAGGAGCCTGATAGCTGAAAGCTCTGGCTCCATCACTACTTTAGAGGACTTTAGGAACCACCAGTAGGCCTGCAGTCTGGGAGCACAGTGCTCTAGTGGGGTAGTACGGTACTATGAGCTCTTTAAGAGATGATGGAGCCTGAACATTAAGAGCTTTGGAGGTGAGGAGAAGGATTTTAAACTCTATTCTAGATTTGACTGGAAGCCAGTGAAGAGAAGCCAGTACAGGAGAAAGATGGTCTCTTCTCTTAGTTCTGGTCAGAACAGGAGCAGCAGTGTTCTGGACCAGCTGGAGAGTCTTTAAGGACTTATTGGGGCAGCCTGATAATAAGGAACAGAAATAATCCAACCTGGAAGTGACTAATGTGTGGACTAGTGTTTCTGCATCATCTACAGACAGGATGGACCTGGTTTTAACAACATTAGTAGATGGAAAAAGGCAGTTCTAGAAATCTGTTTAATGTGGGAGTTAAAGGACAAATCTTGATCAATAAGACTCCCAGATTCCTCCCAGTGGAGCTGGAGGCCACAGTGATGCTGTCCAGAGTAGATATGTTGGTAGAAAAGGTGTCTCTGAGGTGTTTAGAGCAGAATAACTTCAGTTTAGTCTGAGTTTAGCAGCAGAAAGTTGCTGCTCATCCAGGACTTTATGTCCTTAACCCTTTGAGGGTCTTCAGCACTTTCTAGTGTGTTATGATTTTTATTTTTAGCATATTTTATCAGTTTTTCATGCATATTGCTTATAATTTTGCAAGATGGTGAATTTTTCAGAGTTCTCAATTTTTTTCATGTATTTTTTGTGTATTTTAGACCATAAAATGATGCGCATCATGACAAAAACATGGCAATTTAAGGGTTAATTTTTTAAAAAACGAATTAAAATGTGATATGTATGATTAGGGCTGATGCTGGTCTAAAAAACTATTTTAAAAAAATTAAAAAAAAAGAAAGATTTTTAACATTTTTATGGCTTGTTTTTATGCATACACATTTATGTGTGTAAGGATCTTTAACGTGATTATTTCTGAGGACCTTCAAGGGGTTAAGGCAGATTTGAAGTTTAGCCAACTGATTGGATTCATCTGGCTTCATTGATAAGTATAATTGTGTGTCATCTGCATAACAGTGGAAAGTAATGGAGCGCTTCCTGATAATATTACCCAGAGGTAAATAATGTCGGTCCAAGCACTGAACCTTGTGGAACACCATGTCTAACTTAAGTGTGCACAGAGGATTCATTGTTAACGTGTACAAACTGATCAATAGGACTTAAAGCAGCTTAATGTGGTTCTTTTTATACCAGTGAACTGTTCCAGTCTCTGTAACAGGATGTGATGGTCAATGGTATCAAACGCAGCACTCAGGTCTAACCAGACCAGGACAGAGAGAAGTCCTCTGTCTGATGCACTCAGGTCTAACCAGACCAGGACAGAGAGAAGTCCTCTGTCTGATGCCATAAGGAGGAGGTCTGTAACCTTCACCAGTGTCTCTGTGCTGTGGTTCGCTCTAAAACCTGACTGAAGATCCTCTAATAGACTATTAGAGTTTAGAAAGTCACACAGCTGGTTGGCTGCTGCTTTCTCCAGGATCTCTGAGAGAAAGAGAAGGTTGGATGAAGGTCTATAGTTGGCTGATACACCTGAATCCAGAGAGGGCTTTTTCAGGAGAGGTTTAATTACTGCTGCTTTGAAGGACTGAGGTACGTAGCCTGTTAGTAAAGACTGATTGATCAGATCCAGTAAGGACGTGTTCATTAAGGGCAGGACCTCCTTAAGTAGTCCAGTAGGAATGGAGTCTAGGAGACCAGCTGACGGTCTGGATGAGGAGATTATTGAGGCCAGTTCAGGAAGATCAAGTGGAGAAAGTCCAGATGCACATTAAGCCCAACAGCTGTTTCCACGGTTCCTGAGTCTGAGGTTGGATCAGAGCCTGTTGAGGGCAGGAGGTGATGAATTTAGTCTCTAATAGTCAGAATTTTATCATTAAAGAAGCTCATGAAGTCGTTGCTACTGAGCTCTAAAGGATCACAAGGATCAGTGGAGTTCTGGCTCTTTGTCAGCCTGGCTAACGTGCTGAACAGAAATCTAGCCGTGCCTCCTGGTCTCGGCCCTGCCTCCTGGTCTCCTGTAGTGAGACCTTCACTATCACTGATAACAACCATAATATTAGCATTCACGATCACACCTTCAGGATCACATGGGTCTCTGGTTGTTTGAATGACTGACTGAAATGAGGATGATGATGGTGATAAAGGCCTCCTCCTGTCCTGCAGGTGCAGCGAGGGTTCAGGTCCGTCCTCGTCTACCTGACGGCTCTGGACAGCAGCACTGACTTCCTGGCGGTGGGCAGCAGCATCGGCATGCTTTACCTGTACTGCCGCCGCCTGGCTCACATGAACAAGTACAGCCTAGAGGTGAGAGCTCCTCCTGCTGCTCCTGCTGCTCCTGCTGCTGCTCCTCCTCCTCCATCATCCTCCTCCTCTTCCTCCTCATCCTGCTGCTCCTCTTCCTCCTCCTCCTCCTGCTGCTCCTGCTCCTCTTCCTCCTCCTGATCCTCCGTCTTCCTCCTCGTTCTCCTCCTGATCCTCCATCCTCCTGCTCCTCTTCCTCCTCCTGCTCCTCCTGCTCCTCCATCTTTCTCCTCCTCCTTCATCCTCCCCCTCCTGCTGCTCCTCCTCCTCCTCCATCTTTCTCCTCCTTCATCCTCCTCTCCCTCTTCCTCCTCCTGCTCACAACCAATCATTGACATCAGCTGATCAATAACTGTCTGACTTCCAGTCTGTGTGTGTGTGTGTGTGTGTGTGTGTGTGTGTGTGTGTGTGTGTGTGTGTGTGTGTGTGTGTGTGTGTGTGTGTGTAACAGGGGAAGAGTGATGCAATTACGGCTGTGAAGCTGCTCAGCTGTTTTGATGACCTGGTTGCCGTGGGAACAGCGTCTGGTCGGGTGGCGGTCTTCCAACTGGTGTCTCCACTTCCTGGTCGGAACAAACAGGTGTGTGTCTGACAGGTAGTCAGAGGGGAAAGTGGCTGCAGACCACATGTCTGAGTGCAGGTGGACCTCAGGAGTCACCTGGATCAGCTGTCTCACTGCGCTGGAGTGAACATTTTTAGTTATCCTTCTCCTGTGTCTGATCTGTACATACATCATGGAGCACCATGCTGTGACATCACTCACAGCTGTCACATGACTAGCCTTTGTCTACAACATGTGACCCATTGCATTGTGGGATTGTCAGCAGACAATGTGAAACTTCCTGGTTCAGTTTCAGAGGAAATCCCCAATCAGAACTTCATTGACTTTTCTATCAATTTTAATAAGAACATAGACTTCTAACACACCTGTCTGTCTCTTTGTAGCGGTAACACACCCGTCTGTCTCTCTGTAGCAGTAACACACCCGTCTGTCTCTCTGTAGCTGTAACACACCCATCTATCTCTCTAGCTGTCACACACCCGTCTATCTCTCTAGCTGTCACACACCCGTCTGTCTCTCTGTAGCAGTAACACACCCGTCTGTCTCTCTGTAGCTGTAACACACCCGTCTGTCTCTCTGTAACTGTAACACACCTGCCTGTCTCTCTGTAGCTGTCACACACCCGTCTGTCTCTCTGTAACTGTAACACACCCGCCTGTCTCTCTGTAGCTGTCACACACCCGCCTGTCTCTCTGTAGCTGTCACACACCCGCCTGTCTCTCTGTAGCTGTCACACACCCGTCTGTCTCTCTGTAGCTGTAACACGCCCGTCTGTCTCTCTGTAGCTGTCACACGCCCGTCTGTCTCTCTGTAGCTGTCACACGCCCGCCTGTCTCTCTGTAGCTGTCACACGCCCGCCTGTCTCTCTGTAGCTGTAACACGCCCGTCTGTCTCTCTGTAGCTGTAACACGCCCGTCTGTCTCTCTGTAGCTGTAACACACCCGTCTGTCTCTCTGTAGCAGTAACACACCCGTCTGTCTCTCTGTAGCAGTAACACACCTGTCTGTCTCTCTGTCTGTCTGTAGCTGAGGCGCTTCGACGTTGTCGGCCTCCATAAGGGCTCAGTGACGTCTTTGGCGTGGAGCACCAACGGGATGAAGCTTTTCTCTGGAGACGATAAAGGTCGAGTCGTGTTCTCATTTCTGGACCTGGACCAGGTGAGGTCACAAAAACAACAGCAACACTAACAACCAAGTCATTTATGAGAAGGTAGAAAATCAAACAGTAAAAGTAAAAACTGGCTGATATTCACCCAAAGAAATTAAATGTGTTCACAGTTTATTTTAATGATATTTAATTTAATATCATACATGAATGAACAGGAACGTTTCACACACGAGAACCAAGAATTCAGTGATTGGTGTGTGTGTGCGTGTGTGCGTGCGTGTGTGTGTGTGTGTGTGCGCGTGCGTATGTGTGCGTGCGCGCACAGGGTGTGTGTAAGCCCGAGCTGCTGTTGGAGGAGTCCTCAGGTGTGGTCCAGGTGGAGTACAGTCACCAGGTGCTGCTGGTGTCGACGCAGCAAAGATCTCTGCTTTACTGCACGCAGAACCAGGAAGTGTATCAGCTGGGCACCAAGCCTCGCAAGAGGTGAGCTGACAGTGCCTGTACATGTGTGTAGTACCTGTACATGTGTGTAGGGCCTGTACATATGTGTAGTACATATGTGTAGTACCTGTACATGTGTGTAGTACATGTGTGTAGTGCCTGTACATGTGTGTAGTACATGTGTGTAGTACCTGTACCTGTGTGTAGTACCTGTACCTGTGTGTAGTACATGTGTGTAGTACTTGTACATGTGTGTAGTACATGTGTGTAGTACTTGTACATGTGTGTAGTGCCTGTACATGTGTGTAGTACTTGTACTCGCTGACAGTACCTGTACATGTGTAGCAGCGGCAGGTTCGGGGCGTGCTTCCTGCCAGCTCTCTGTAAACAGAGCGACCTTCAGGTGTTCGCTGCTCGACCTGGACTCAGACTGTGGCGGTCTGACATCACAGGACAGGTGGAGGACACCCGCCTGCTCAAACCACTCTTCAGCACACAGGTACACACAAGTAGTACTGTTACAACTACAGAACATACATGATACAAATACTTACTGGTAGCACTGCTAATTTTACTGCTAATGTTACTGTCCGTCCACCTCTGTCTACCTGTCCATTTACCTGTCCATCTACCTGTCAAACTCAGATTCCTCAGTTTGAGTTGTTTCCTCGTCCTGGTCCAATCGGAGCGTACCGTCCAGCAGACAGACAGCTCGGTCTGATCAGCTGTTTCCTCAGAGAGGGCTGGATCCTCAGCTGGAACGAGTACAGCGTCTACGTCCTCGACTGTCTCAACGAGGTACTACAGCTACTCAGAGTACTGCATTAAGGAGTACTCAATGAGGTACTACAGCTACTCAGAGTACTGCATTAAGGAGTACTCAATGAGGCACTACAGCTACTCAGAGTACTGCATTAAGGAGTACTCAATGAGGCACTACAGCTACTCAGAGTACTGCGTTAACAAGTACTCAACGAGGCACTACAGCTACTCAGAGTACTGCGTTAACGAGTACTCAACGAGGCACTACAGCTACTCAGAGTACTGCGTTAACGAGTGTGAACTATGATCCGTTCTGTGTTTGATGTTGTCAGGTGATAGTCGGAGCTTTGGAGAGCAGTGGAGACATTGTTTCAGTGTCGTGTTGTGACAATGAAATCTTCATCCTGAAAGGAGACAGAGACATCATCCGTCTGTCCAACAGCCCAGAAGGACTGGCCTCCAACCGTGAGTATTGCTGTTACTACTGGTAGTCATGGTAACACGACTGTTGCGACTGCCGTGAGTACTATGACCCCGTTAAACACATCACTACTACAGGCTAAAAACAGTAAAATACCTCTCCCCTCTCGTTTCATTGGACATGACACTCACCGCTCATCATACGGGTGTCTTCCTGTCTGTTTCTGTCCTTCAGTGTCGGAGCTCTCCGTCCGGCTGTCCTCACCTTTGGCCACGCCCATCATCCTCCCACCAAATGGATCGGTGGAAACGGCTCAGCCAATCAGAACCATGGCTATCATCATAGAGGGAGGTGGGAGGGAGGAGGGAGGAGGATGGGAGAGGCATGGCGAGGAGGGGAAGAAAGAGGAAGAGGAGGAAGGGGTGGAGGAGGTGGAGGAGGCGGAGGAGCACCTAGAGGTGACTGACAGCTGTCCAACATGTCTCCCAGACTGGTTTAACTGGTTTAATGTCCACGGACCGGCAGGTTAACTAACCCGCTCCTCTGCTGTCCTCCATGTTTCTCCAGGGTGGGGAGCAGCCCTGTCAGCACACCGCTCTGTTCACTAGCGGCTCTCGTAGTCGCAGCAGCTCTGTCACTTCCTGGGAGAGTCTCCATGGAAACGGCCCGGTGACTTCCTGTGAGCTGAGCTCCCGACGCTACAGCGCCCCCCTGGGACAGGGGGAGATGCAGCAGGAGCTGGTGGTGAAGGCCATCAGGGTGAAGAAGAGGAGGAGGAGACAGCAAGGCAAGCAGACAGACAGGCAAAGAGAGAGACAGACAGGAAGACAGTTAGGTAGAGAGAGACAAATAGAGGGAGAGAGACAGGCAGGGATAGAAAGAGATAGACTGGCAGAGAGAGAGAGAGGGACAGATGCCAGGATTGTTGTCAGTGTGTGAATGTTGTTGTTGTGAGTGTTGTCAGTGTGTGAATGTTGTCAGTGTATGAATGTTGTGTGTGAATGTCGTGTGTGAATGTTGTCGTGTGTGAATGTTGTATGTAAATGTTGTCGTGTGTGAATGTTGTCCGTGTGTGAAAGTTGTGTGTGAATATTGTCAGTGTGTGAATGTCGTGTGTGAAAGTTGTCGTGTGTGAATGTTGTTGTGTGTGAATGTTGTGTGATTGTTGTGTGTGAATTATGTCGCTGTGAATGTTGTGTGTGAATGTTGTCAGCGTGTGAATATTGTGTGTGAATGTTGTCAGTGTGTGAATGTTGTGTGTGAATGTTGTCAGTGTGTGAAAGTTTCAGAGTCAGGACTGTGTGTTTTGTGTCTCCGTCCTCAGACAGCAGCAGTGGGACTCGACTCTCTGAGAGCAGCTGTTCAGACTCCATGTTTGTTGTCCAGGACAGCAGCTGTAGTGATGGAGGAAGTGGAACTCCTCTGAGCGACCGAGCCTCCCTCATCGGTCTGGACCTCCAGAACCAGGACTCTCCAGAACTAGACCAGGACTCACAGAAGGCTGTAGGTGTAGACAGAGGTGGAAAGGATAAAGAGGAGGGGGAGTCTTCCTCCAACCAGTCTGGGTTAGTAGCTGAAGACCAGCAGACTAAAACTCTATTAATGTCTCATTAAGTTACTCCTGATCGTCTCATCCTTGTTTCCTCGTCCCAGGTCCCTCCCCCCCTCAGGCTCACTGCTCCTCCAGGAGCAGAAGGACCAGCTGAACCCTGGAAAGGTGTCTGATCCTGGTGTAGAGGCAGAGGTTGTCCCCCCAACCCCGGACGTGGATCTGCTGCTGGAGTGCACCTTCTCCTACATGCATGACACTGAGGAGGATGCTGGCCAGGAGCAGCAGCCAATGGAGGAGCAGGAGGACGAGTTTCTGAGTCCTCTGATTGGTCCAGAGGAGGAGGAGGAGGAAGAGGTGGGTTTGTGGCGACCTGCCCTAGGTGGTTTGCACCTCTGCACCTAGTCCCCACACCTCTGCACCTAGTCCCCACACCTCTGCACCTAGTCCCCACACCTCTGCAACTAGTCCCCACAACTCTGCAACTAGTCCCCACAACTCTGCAACAAGTCCCCACAACTCTGCAACTAGTCCCAACACTTCTGCAACAAGTCCCCACAACTCTGCAACAAGTCCCCACAACTCTGCAACGAGTCCTTACACGTCTGCAACAAGTCCCCACACCTCTGCACCTAGTCCCACACCTCTGCACCTAGTCCCCACACCTCTGCAACTAGTCCCCACAACTCTGCAACGAGTTCTTACACCTCTGCACATAGTCCCAGGCCACTGCAACTAGTCCCCACACCTCTGCACCTAGTCCCAAGACACTGCAACTAGTCCCAGACCTCTGCAACTAGTCCCAGACCTCTGCAACGAGTCACAGACTTCTGCAACTAGTCCCCACACCTCTGCACCTGGTCCCACACCTCTGCACCTAGTCCCAAGACACTGCAACTAGTCCCAGACCTCTGCAACGAGTCACAGACTTCTGCAACTAGTCCCCACACCTCTGCACCTGGTCCCACACCTCTGCACCTAGTCCCAAGACACTGCAACTAGTCCCAGACCTCTGCAACGAGTCACAGACTTCTGCAACTAGTCCCCACACCTCTGCACCTAGTCCCAAGACACTGCAACTAGTCCCAGACCTCTGCAACTAGTCCCAGACCTCTGCAACGAGTCACAGACTTCTGCAACTAGTCCCCACACCTCTGCACCTAGTCCCACACCTCAGCACATAGTCCCAGGCCACAGCAACTAGTCCCAGCTCTTTCTGAGGCCTCTTACAGCAGGTTCACTCTTCCAGCAAACCTTTCTATGTTTCTGTGGCTTTCACTTTCCATCTGTTGAACTTGTTGGATGTTGTTTTGGACTGAAGCCTCGGCCAGATGACTGTAATTCTGTCTGTGTTGGTGTCCAGGACGATCACCTGACTGCCCCTGCTGGTCCGGCAGAACAGATGTTTTATTCCACCATGTCCAGTCTGGACAGGAAGCCCAGTCTGTCCAGCGATGAAGATGGAGACATCTATTGTCCCTCCAGGGGTGATGTCTTCAGCTGTACTTCCAATCAGACAGACACGACAGCAGACAGACAGATGGACCAGGACACTCACGACAGAGACACACACAAACCTGACCAGGTGAGACAGACACACAAACCTGACCAGGTGAGACAGACACACAAACCTGACCAGGTGAGATTTGTTATTCTTGTTTCTCTGTTTAGTTGGCAGAAAGCTGGATGGGATACTCAGGACCAGGATGTGGAATTCTGAGCCTGCAGGTGACAGACAGGTAGGTGGTCAGCTGACTCCCAGGTGACATAAGTGTGACCTGTGTGTTACAGGTATCTGTGGGGTGTGAACCTTAAAAGGAGAACAGGTGACTGTTGTCAGGTGTGTTACAGATGTCTTACAGGTGACTGACAGGTGTATTATAGGTGTCCGACAGGTGTATTACAGGTGACTGACAGGTGTCTTACAGGTCTGGCCTGTTTGTTGCAGGTACGTGTGGTGTCTGGACTTTAAAGGAGGACTTTTCTCAAGCGCTCTGCCTGAAACTGGACTCAACTGGCAGCGCTTTGAAGACAACGTCCACCAGATGGCGTTATCGCCTTCAGGTGAGCTGCTGACATCACAGCAGATCATCTGTTCATTTGCCGTAAACAGAAGTAGAGCGCCACCTGCTGTTGGTGATGCCACTCAGTTTAATGTGCACTTTGTCATCAGTCTCCTGTTAAATGTTAGCTGTAGTTGCGGCAGGCTCAGGTGTTCAGACATTTAGGTGTGCGGAGCATTAGCTGGATGATAACTGTTACTAACTCCACCAGGTAACCTGCTATGGAAGGTGGAGCAGAAGAGCATGACGGCGTTCGCTTGTGCCAAAGTGTCAGTGAAAGGAAAACAGCACTGGTACAAAGCTGTGGAGCACACAGCCTTTGTTGCTCTGAGCGACGACTCCGCCTGGATCATCAGGACCAACGGAGACCTCTACCTGCAGACAGGTACCTGACCACCTGTGTGAGTGCGTGTTTTCATGCATTGTCCTCTCCAGTATTTTCTCTCTGGGATGATCTGGTTAAATGCACCCTGAACCTGAGAAATGGCGTTAGGAAGGGATGAGCATCCTTGAGGTTTCTGATTGATGCAGAGTCACCAGTCTCACAGCGTGGTTACAACGGTAACCCCGGTTCTCTGAGAACAAAGTGCAGTATCTCACTGTGGGAAGCAGCCTGTGGTGTGACCGTCACCAAGTCTGTTGGGAGAGAGATTAATCATCTTGAAATGCACAGGCCTGCCTGCCCCACCTTTTTAATTGCCCCTGGTGCCCCACTCTACACATACAAGCAGGGCAGTGTTGTGAGCTACCTCTCTCGGTTCTCAGAACTGTTCTGAGTTCCCTTTCAAACCTCACTAAGTATCTCACTTTGGGAGATGTAGCCCACTCCCAAATTGCACCTCCACCAGGACAAGGTCTGAACCACACACCCTCCCCTTGGGCCTAGCACACAGTAAACATACCTGCTGCTGCTCGTGTGAGGATTCTTCTTTTGAAATCTTGAATTGATGGGTCTCTTAATTAAAGAGGAATTCAACATGAAGAATTCAAGAATCCCCACAGAGCAGCATCAGAGATTAGATTATGACACAGTGGAGGAAGAACTCCTCTTTAACGGGAGGAAGAACTCCCCTTTAACGGGGAGAACTCCGTGTTGGGTGGAGGTTGGACAGAGAGAGAGAGACAGACAGAGAGAGAGAGACAGAGAGACAGGGAGAGAGAGAGACAGACAGACAGAGAGAGAGACAGGGAGACAGGGAGAGAGAGAGAGACAGACAGAGAGAGAGAGACAGAGACAGAGAGAGAGAGACAACACAAACCAACCAACACCCTAACAGCAGCTGCAGCACTGACAGTAGGACTGAGACTAATAAATTAGCACTATGGTGATATTGAGAAACATGACGAATGGCTGACGATCCATCTAGACCTGCTCTTTATGGAAAGAGTCTTGAGATAACACTATTATGAATTGATGCAATATAAAGGTTGATTGATTGATGAGCCCACACTCAAGACTGAATCAAACCATCACATCTAGGTAGTAAAATCGAATGAACCCAGCCAGCAGTTGCACAACTGTCACCCACAGACGTGCCTCTAAAAAAGGTGGCCGCGACTCTCATAAGCCAGAATTATAGCCTCCACCACCTGGTGAGATAGGCGCTGGCGAGTTCGGGCCCTCCCTCTGCGAGTGAGGTTCACGTTATATGAATGTGATGGAGCCTCGGGGGCCGGGTTCTGTTCATGGACCTCCCCTCGAACACAGCTCCCCATCCTGACAACAATGCGTCTGTTGTCAACGATTTCCTCATAACCACGGTTCCCAAAGAGACCCTGCGGTAAACACTAAAGGGCCTCTTCAGTGATGTAGAGCGAGGAGACGTTCTGGGGAAACCGTCATCATTCATTTGAGATGACGTCGTTTGTCCACTCGTAGGGAGGATTTGAATTCCTGAATCGTTTAGTCTCTGAATTAAAGAGTTTGGTCTGAGCTGCTCTTCAAGGAAAGCTGGAGAGGAACAGGCAGCGCAGGTTTACACGTGTGGTAAAAGATTCTCATTCAGTTCAAACTGTGATCACCATGAGTACAGTCATGTGATGAGTACAGTCATGTGATGCAGATCAGAACGCAAGTTCTGGAGACACGTCAGGAGGAGCTGGACACCTGCTGTTGCCATGGTAACCGGTGTGTGTGTGTGTGTGTGTGTGTGTGTGTGTGTGTGTGTGTATGTGTCCTCAGGTCTGAGTGTGGACCGTCCCTGCGCCCGGTCGGTGAAGGTGGACTCGCCATGCGTGTTCAGCCAGGTGTGTGTGAGAGGAGGCGTGGTCTGGGCACTGAGCGAGCACAAGGCGCTGTTCTACCGCGAGGGACTGGACCGCTACTGCAGCGAGGGCGAGGGCTGGAAGTACGACACCGTCAGGTACTACAGCTAAACTACGGCATTTATTATTATTATTTCAAAAGTTGTTTGCATTGCTAGCTCCGTTAGCATCCACCATTTAAGTCAGTTGGAGTTTTAGCTTTGAGCTAGTTTTCACTGAGCTGACACTGACTGTGTGTCAGTGAGGCTCAGGGCCTGGAGCTGATGTGTGTTGCCCTTGGAGACGGTGGAACAGCCTGGGCGCTGGACGCCAGCGGCAGCCTTTGGTTTAGAACCGGCATCTGTTCATCCAAACCACAGGGCGACGATGACCACTGGTGGCAGGTACACACACACACGGACACACTTACACACAGATACACAGGGTTCTTTACAGGGTTTTATACGGGGTTTAAACAGTGTCCAAAGTGTTTTGATATTTCATCTGTCTTTCTCTCTGCCCACCTGTCTCTCTCTCTCTCTTTCTGCCTGTCTCTTGCTCGGCCTGTCACTTTCTCTCTCTCTCTTTCTGCCTGTCTGTCTCTCTCTCTCTCTCTCTGCCTGTCTCTCTCACTCTCTGCCGGTCTGTTTCTCTCTGCCTGTCTCTCTGCCTCCATCAGATCAGTATATCGGACTACGTGGTCTTTGATCAGGGCAGTCTGTTCCAGACGCTGCTGCAGGCCACCCAGAGTGTTGCCACGGTAACCAGGGCGCCGGTGGAGCGGGTGGTGGCCTTCCTGTCGCAGTACTCGCAGTGCCAGCCGAGTCTGGTCAGCGCCAACGGGAGTGGAGTCTGGGTCGCCTCGGGACGGAACCAACTGCACCTGGCCCGGGGCAGCCTCGTAGGTCCGTATAGTCCAGAATGGTCCAGTAGACGCCAGTAGACTCCAGTAAACTCCAGTAGACTCCAGTAGACTCCGCCAGTAAACTCCAGTAGATGCCGGTAGACTCCAGTAGATGCCGGTAGACTCCAGTAGACACCGGTAGACTCCGATAGACGCCGGTAGACTCCAGTAGACTCCAGTAGATGCCAGTAGACTCCGGTAGACTCCGGTAGATGCCAGTAGACTCCGGTAGACTCCGGTAGACACCGGTAGACTCCAGTAGATGCCAGTAGACTCCAGTAGACTCCAGTAGACTCCAGTTTTCTAGTTTTCATTTTCTCAGTTGCTGTTTGTGTTCATTCCTTCAGGAACATTCTGGCAGAATGTTGTTCCAAGAGGAACTGTCTCAGCCACCAGGTGGACTTTCATCACATCTTCAGCTGTGCCTCACAGAGAAGGTATGACTACTCACTAGTCCTCTGTAACTAGTCACCAGACCCCTACAACTAGTCACCAGACCCCTACAACTAGTCACCAGTCCTACACACACACACATAATAATTTTCAGCGTCGTCACTGTGACAACCACCTGAGACCATATGAGTCTGGGATGCGTCATCCAGAGGGTTTTTTACAAGGTTCTATACAGGGTTCTATATAGGGTTTAAACAGGGTTCTATACAGGGTTCCATATAGGGTTTAAACAAGGTTCTATACAAGGTTCCATTCAGGGTTTAAACAGCGTTCTACACAAGATTTAAACAGCATTCTATACAGGATTCCATACAGGTTTTAAACAAGGTTCTATTCACGGCTCCATACAGGGTTTAAACATGGTTCTCTACAGCGTTCCATACAGGTTTTAAACAGGGTTTCATATAGGGTTTAAACAGGGTTCTATACACCCCTACAACTCTTTCATATAAAGCACATGTACATCAAACGCACCTGATCGTCAGTGCACCTGTGTGTTACCTGTGTCTCAGGTACATTCCTGTGGTTGGCTCAGAGCAGGAAGGATCTGTTCTGTGTTTGGGACCAGGATGGAGAGCTCCGCCCCTCCTCCGTCCCTCTCCCACCTGAGGTAAAAACATCTGTCACCTGTCTCTGAGTCTGACCCACCTGGTCTTTGCTCTGCTCTCTCTGATGTTTCTGTGTTCTACCTGTCTGCTCAGGTGGAGCTGACTCACCTGTCTGCCTGTCGTGATGCTCTATGGGGTTTGGACACTCACGGCCATGTCAGTATTCGTACGCTGTCCCCGTCCTGTCCAGTCGGACTCCATTGGACCCACCTGGACCTCAGCCAGCTCGGTACGTACCTGAGTCACACAGGTGGATTGTGGGCGGAGTCATACCGGTGCTCTCTATTTGTAGTTTAGCATATTAATAGATGTATGTTAGTGTATAATGAATATGGAATCTTATATCAATAAAAAGTACCAAGTAATACTGAGATTATCCAAGTGAACCAAAAGAAAAATCAAATCGACCAGTACAATAAACGAGAGGAAACAGGATCAGGATATGACGATATGAGGGCAGAAATTTTAAGGAGAAAATGGCCATTTTCCACAAAGCTCCTAAAAACTCCCTTTTTCCCAACAAGCGTCCCTCATGTTCCCTCATGAGGGACTCTCTGCAGGAGATATGATGGACTTTTAGAACTGGAAGCTGCTGCTGTTCCTTCAGCAGCTTCTGCTTCTGCTTCTGCAGCGGGTGCTTCTCACCGACCAATCAGACTCCGTTCAACCAAAACATGTTCTGAGCTCCGAAAGTCTGGTTTTCTAACGTTAATTTATAAATGTGTCAGAACAATAACTTCAGTGATGAGAAGCAACGTGGGACACATAGTGTCTGTCGTCCGTCCGTCCGTCCGTCTGCCGGCCGGCCTCTCTGCCTATCTCTCTCGCCTAAAACAGTAGCTGTATAGTTGTATCAGACCTGATAAAAGCTGATAGCAGCGCCTCACTTCCTGTTATTGATGAGGATCAGTTAGACAGCTGGTGCTAATGTTCATATATCCTGATAGCAAACTTCACAGTGCAGTGATGTGACCACAGCGTCAGCTACAGCCCAGAGATACATGCCTGTAGTGTTATTGATCTATAAGCTAATGCTGATCATTCACACATACAGTGGATATAAAAAGTCTACACACCCCTGTTAAAATGCCAGGTTTTTATGATGTAAAAAAGCGAGACCAAGATAAATCATTTCAGAACTTTTTCCACCTTTAACCCATCATTACAAGACTTTTTTTTGCTTTTGTGAGTTTTTCAAAAAGAAAATGTAATGTTATGGTGAAAATCAGGGTCAGTGAAGTTACCATATATGGTTTCTTGCTGGTCTGTCATGTAGCCTGATTGTCGCTGACTGGCTTGGAGAAACTGGTAGTTCTACTGCCTCATGGTGAGGCAAGGGGGGCATTTTGAACTTCCACTTAAGTTACCAAATATGGTCCCTCGCCCGATAAAGGGTTAATGTGACCTATAACCTGTACAACTCAATTGAAAAACAAACTGAAATCTTTTAGGGGGGAAAGTAAAAATAAAAAAACTAAAACTAAAATAATGTGTTTGCATAAGTGTGCACACCCTCTTATAACTGGGGATGTGGCTGTGTTCAGAATCAAGTTAAATAGGAGTCAGTACACACCTGCCATCATTTAAAGTGCCTCTGATTAACCCCAAATACAGTTCAGCTGTTCTAGTAGGCTTTTTCTCCCATTTTCTTAGTCGCATCTTACAGCAAAAGCCACGGTCCACAGAGAGTCAGGAGAAGGGTACAAAAGAGTTTCCAAGGCATTAGATATACCATGGAACACAGTGAAGACAGTCATCAAGTGGAGAAAATACAGTGACATTACCAAGAACTGGACGTCCCTCCAAAACTGATGAAAAGAGAAGAAAGCTGGTCAGGGAGGCTGCCAAGAGGCCTACAGCAACATTAAAGGAGCTGCAGGAATTTCTGGCCAGTACTGGCTGTGTAATACATGTGACAACAATCTCCCGTATTCTTCATATGTCTGGGCTGTAGGGTAGGGTGGCAAGACAGAAGCCTTTTCTTACGGAGAAAAACATCCAAGCCCGGCTACATTTAGCAAAGTCCCCCAAAAGCATGTGGGGAAATGTGTTATGGTCTGATGAAACCAAGGTTGAACTTTTGGCCATAATTCCAAAAGGTATGTTTGTCGCTAAAACAACACTACACATCATCAAAAGAACACCACACCCACAGTGAAGCATGGTGGAGGCAGCATCAGGCTTTGGGGCTGTTGTTCTTCAGCTGGAACTGGGGCCTTAGTCAAGGTGGAGGGAATCATGAACAGTTCCAAATACCAGTCAATGCTGGCACAAAAAACCTTTAGGCTTCTGCTAGAAAGCTGAAGATGAAGAGGAACTTCATCTTTCAGCATGACAAAGCATACATCCAAATCAACAAAAGAATGGCTTCACCGGGAGAAGATGAAGGTTTTGGAATGGCCCAGCCAGAGCCCAGACCTGAATCCTGATCTGAAGAGGGCTGAGCACAGGAGACGCCCTCGCAATCTGACACATTTGGAGCGTTTTTGCAAAGAAGAGTAGGCAAATATTGCCAAGTCAAGATGTGTCATGCTGATAGAATCCTACCCAAAAAGACTGAGTGCTGTAATAAAATCAACAAAGTATTAGTTTAAGGGTTTGCATATTTATGATACCACATTATTTTGTTTTTTTATTTTTACTCCCCCTACTAAAATATTTCAGTTGTACAGGTTATAGGTCACATTAAAGGTGGAAAAAGTTCTGAAATGATTTATCTTGCTCTCATTTTGTACATCGCAAAAACCTGGCATTTTAACAGGGGTGTGTAGACTTTTTATATCCACTGTACGCCTGCCCGGTTCTCGTCTGGTTCTCCTCTGGTTCTTGTCTCCACAGCTCCATTCCTCCTCTCTGACGGTTATTTTTTCTAACTGGTCTCTCTGACGTCTAATAGACTCATAGTTATTCAGCTGTGGTTCTTCAGTCGTATCAATAAACATTTACAACCTCCTCAGTGTGAACATCAGCTTCAGATCATTTCTGTTCTGTAAATCTACTGCTCTCCCTCATGTTACCTCACTTCCTGTTTGACTTTTTCTCACAAAAATGATCCCAGGAGTCTCTGTGGGGAAAATATGAGTATATTTTTATGAAAACCTAGTTCCTGGATCAGTTTCCTTCACAAACTAAACTCCGACTAAACATTTAAACTAATAAAACTAAACTCTAACTAAACATTTAAACTAGTAACTCTGTATCAGCTGCTGGATGTTGTGTAACATGTTTGTAGTTCAGAGGTCAAACTGGAGCGTCAGTCTGAAACCCCTCTGCTGTTTATAGATCCCTGCCCGTCTCACTGCCATACCACAGCTCTGTCTGCCTGTCTGTATGCCTGTCTGCTTGCTGGCTCTACCGACAACGTCCTCAGATCAGTAGAAGCCGTCTCTACCGACGGCGTCCTCAGATCAGTAGAAGCCGTCTCTACCAACGGCGTCCTCAGATCAGTAGAAGCCGTCTCTACTGAAGCCCAGCGGCTGTAACGACCTGACTGGAATCCCACCCGACATGTTTGGTATTTGAGAACCAACAAACATGAAACAGGAGTTGGAGCGTCTGACTCGCAGCAGCTGCTCTCCACATCCTCTTCATCAGTAACAGTTTACCTTCAGTCTGAACAGAGTCTCTACCTGAGTCTTGCCCTCTCCTGTCACCAGGTATCACCTGGATCTGTCAGCTTTATCATCGTCACTTCCACGAAACATTCTATTTCTCCATTTAATTATTTAGTCTCATTTATCAGAATACTTGTTAGAGGGCAACAGAAGAGTTGAAACGTGGTGTGTCTCTGGCTACTGGTGACAGACAGCAGCAGCTGCCGAGGCCTCCAGAGGTCAGAGGTCAGTAGGACGGCCTGTCAATCACACCTGAAGCATGACGCCGTTTCCCCAAACAGACCAACCTGAAACTGGACGCACTCACCTGACCCGGTTCACGTTCCACCTCGATGAACCATAAATAAATATGTTAAGGCAGCGCTGCTTGTGACCCAGTCCGTATCAAATAACCCTCCAACAGCCGTGACCCAGAACCCCTGAGGAACCTGAATGTCAGCTTCAACAGTCACTGTGGTAGATGCTGTGACAGAAAAGTTCCACAAGGTTCTACGGGTCCATCAGAAGGCTCTGAGGGTCACTCAGGAGGTTCTGAGGATCCTTCAGGTGGTTCTACCCGTCCTTCAGGAGGTTTTGATGGTCATTCAGGAGGTTCTGAGGGTTCTTCAGGAGGTTCTACAATGCCTTTGGGAGGTTCTTGTCCTTCAGGATGGTTTGATATCCTTGAAGAGGTTCTGTGGGTCCTTCAGGATATTCTAAGGGTTTCTCAGAAGGTTCTGATGAGGCAGTCCATATTATTGATCCTTAGTTGTAACAGTGGTGGTTGCCTCAGAGGTCCAGTGACCCACAAAGAGGTTCCACTGGGCTGGAGGAGGGGGTTTTACAGGTCCTGAAGGGCATTCAGGATTCATTCAGGGTTCTTTGGTCCTTGAGCAGGTTCTAGGGCTCCAGAGGAATGTTACAGGGGTCCATGAGGTGAGAGAACGCGTGTACAGGTGTGCTCAGGTAAAATGTCACCTATGTGTTCCAGGAAGTGTTCGTTTGGTCAGTGTGAGCTGCGGCAGTCAGAACGTCTGGGCGGTCGACAGTCGAGGCGTCGTTTACTTCAGAGTTGGAACCCAACCGCTGAACCCGAGCATGATGCTGCCGGCCTGGATCCACATAGAACCACCTGCACAGGTAACACACTGGATCTACAAAGAACCATCTGTGCAGTGTGTCCTGTATGTGTTACCTGTCCAGGTAACTGTGACATCATTTCTGTGCAGCCAATAGGAGTGCAGCTGGTCAGCATCCAGACGAGTCCTAACGACCGTCTCCTCTGGGCGCTCGACAACAGAGGCAGCGTGTTCGTCAGGACGGGACTCAGCGACGAGATGCCTGTAGGGACGGACTGGGAGCTGGTCCCAGGTACCCCTGTCTGTCTGAGTAACACCTGTCTGTCTGAGTAACACACCTGTCTGTCTGTCTGTCTGTCTGTCTGTCTGTCTGAGTCACGTCTGTCTGAGTAACGCACCTGTCTGTGTACTCATTATGTGCTTAGTGTGTACTGTGTGTACTCAGTGTGTACTCAGTGTGTACTCAGTGTGTACTTAGTGTGTACTGTGTGTACTCAGTGTGTACTGTGTGTACAGTGTGTACTTAGTGTGTACTGTGTGTACTCAATGTGAACTCAGTGTGTACTCAGTGTGTAGTGTGTGTACTCAGTGTGTACTGTGTATTCGTGTGTACACAGTGTGTACTCTGTACTCAGTGTGTAGTGTGTGTACTCTGTGTGTAGTGTGTGTACTCAATGTGTAGTGTGTACTCAGTGTGAACACAGTGTGAACTCAGTGTGTACTGTGTGTACTCAATGTGTACTCAGTGTGTACTCTGTGTACTCAGTGTGTACTCTGTGTGTAGTGTGTGTACTCAGTTTGCACAGTGTGTACTCTGTGTGTGCACAGTGTGTACTCTGTGTGTACTCAGTGTGCACTCAGAGTGTACTCTGTGTGCACAGTGTGTACTCAGTGTGTACTCAGTGTGCAGTGTGTACTCAGTGTTACTCTGTGTGTACTGTGTGTACTCAGTGTGTATTCGTGTGTACTGTGTGTACTCTGTGTGCACAGTGTGTACTCAGTGTACTCTGTGTGTACTCAGTGTGTACTCAGTGCACTCAGTGTACTCTGTGTGTACTCAGTGTGTACTCAGTGTGTACTCAGTGTGCACAGTGTGTACTCAGTGTGTGCACAGTGTGTACTCAGTGTGTGCACAGTGTGTACTCAGTGTGTGCACAGTGTGTACTCAATGTGTACTCTGTGTGTACTGTGTGTACTCAGTGTGCACAGTGTGTACTCTGTGTGTACTCTGTGTGTACTCAGTGTGCACAGTATGTACTCTGTGTACTCAGTGTGTACTCAGTGTGCACAGTGTGTACTCAGTGTGCACTCAGTGTGCACAGTGTACTCAGTGTGTACTCTGTGTGTACTGTGTGTACTCAGTGTGCACAGTGTGTACTCTGTGTGTACTCTGTGTGTACTCAGTGTGCACAGTGTGTACTCAGTGTACTCAGTGTGTACTCAGTGTGTACTCAGTGTGTACTCAGTGTGTACTCAGTGTGTACTCAGTGTGCACAGTGTGTACTCTGTGTGTACTCTGTGTGTACTCTGTGTGTACTCAGTGTGCACAGTATGTACTCTGTGTACTCTGTGTACTCAGTGTGTACTCAGTGTGCAGTGTGTACTTAGTGTGCACTCAGTGTGCACAGTGTACTCAGTGTGTACTCTGTGTGTACTCAGTGTGCACAGTGTGTACTCAGTGTGTACTCTGTGTGTACTCAGTGTGCACAGTGTGTACTCTGTGTACTCAGTGTGTACTCAGTGTGCACAGTGTGTACTCAGTGTGTACTCTGTGTGTACTCAGTGTGTACAGTGTGTACTCAGTGTGCACAGTGTGTACTCTGTGTACTCAGTGTGTACTCAGTGTGCACAGTGTGTACTCAGTGTGTACTCAGTGTGTACTCTGTGTGTACTCTGTGTGTACTCAGTGTGTACTCAGTGTGTACTCTGTGTGTACTCAGTGTGCACAGTGTGTACTCAGTGTGTACTCTGTGTGTACTGTGTGTACTCCACAGGTCTGGCCGTCAGTCAGCTGGTTCTCAGCTTCAGGATCGTCTGGGTTCGGTGTGTAAACGGAGATTTGGCTCGACGATACGGCGTCTCAGACAGAAACCCAGCAGGAGACTACTGGAAGAAGATCCCCGGGTCAGCCAACTGGTTAACTGGTAAGACTGGGAATAAACTGGTGAATAAAATATATACCTATACATGTGGAAGGTGTGTTGTTGTCTCAGATCTCTCTCTGCCTGTCTCTCTCTCTCCCTGTCTGTCTGTCTCTGTGCCTGTCTCTCTCTCGGCCTGTCTCTCTCTCTCTCTCTCTCTCTCTCTCTCTCTCTCTCCAGTGACTCCAGAGGATGAGTTGTGGGCAGTCACTGTGATTGGTGGATTGTCCCGTCGCCTGACGAAGCTCCTCCCACAGACTCCCCGTAGACCCGCCCCCTCGGGCCCATCTCTCAGTGGGGAGGACGTCGATGACGAATGGGAGCTCATCTGACCTGTGACATCACTGTGATGTCACCACTGTTTGGTGTTGGTCTGTCTGGATTCACCTGGTGGGAAACTGATGTCACAGTGACCCCACTTCCTGTTTATAAGCTTCCTCCTGAGGCAAGGTACAGACAGGAAGTGGGTTATGTGATGTCACTGAACAGGCAGGTGCCACCACTTCTTGTGACATTAATGTTTAGAGGGCGGTTGTGAAATAACATGGCTGCCATGCAGGGAGCCCAGGTGGCCTCTGGGAAATGAAGTGAACTGAGACTGCGTTTAATTTTTGTTTTAATAGGAAGCACTTTAATCTCTGAAGGGACAGTGGACGACAGTGGTTATAACCGGTTCTAACTGGTTCTCATCAGATCGGTTGTGACCAGTTCTAAATCTACACATTTGGTTTAGTTCAGGCTGGTTCCAACTGGTTCTGACCGGTTCTGACAGGGCCTGAGTGGTTCTAAATTTCCCTGTTGACATTCCACTTCAGCTCAATCTTGTTGTACTGCATTAGAGGACATTAAAGGGACATTTCACTGCAGAGGAACATGTTTCTCACAGTAGTGAACTGACAGGTTCTGATCTGTGGACGAGTCCTGAAATCTTAGAATTATTTTTCTGTTTTTAGCTACAAACCCCCCACGAATGTGACTAATTCATGAAAAACATGTCAAAAACGTTTGCTGGTGTTGGTTCAGAAAAAACAAAGATGAAGATTTAAAACAAAGCCTGGACCCTGATGGACCCTGATGGACCCTGATGGACCCTGATGGTTGACTGTAGATTTATATCCAAAAACACTAAACAGTGACTCGTCATCTTTTCTCCTCCTTGTATCCAACAGTGTTGCCATGGAAACTGGTGCAGGTGTGACTCTGTTGTGATGCCATCCTGCCAAAAGCTGATGGGCTGGATATTTTGACCAATGAGAATTCAGTGTAAACTCACCTGTTGTGTGATTCATTCATTAACTTAATAAACATGTTTAAGCACTGAGGCAGCAGATTATTGGGGAGGGAAACTGTCTTTACAACAACTTTACAACAATTTTAAGATAATATTTAAATCAATTTACAACTTTTACATTAAACATTAAAACTTCAAAATAACTTTAAAACATCATTGAAACAAACAAAGTAATTAAAATAGCGAAAAAACAACGTTAAACAGTTACAGCAGCAGCTCATGTTATTCCTTCACTTATCAATGAAATTATCAATGAAATGCTGATCAATGAAAACAGTCCTGTTATTTACATCATCAATACAGCATCCAATTGAAGCAGTCTGTGTCACCATGGTGACAGATGATGTCACAGCCAGCCATGCGGCAGGAGGAAGGCGGGCAGCGTGGCGATCTGGTCGGGGCCGGACCGTGCCAAACACCTGAGCGCCTGCAGCAGCAAGGGGGGCGGGGCCAGGCCGCACAGCCAACTGAACACTTCATTTCCCAGCAGGCTTTGCCAACGCTGTGGCTCATCCTGCAGGCGGCGCAGCACAGGCGGTCCTGGTAGGAACAGCAGCAAGAAGTCGAGGCAGCGCTGTGCGTGGCGTCGCTCAGCAGCGCCGGAGGAGATGAGCCGCTGCAGCGCAGCGTCGAGTCCATCAGGCTGTGCACCGCCAGCCAGCAGCAGCAGCAGACAGTCTGGCCGCGACAGCTCCACCGCCAGCTGCACTGCCGTCTTTCCTGAGTCTGCCATGTGCGAGCAGCCGCCGCAGCGGTCCAGATAGTCCTGCCACTCGCTCTGCGTGTCGCAGGCCTTCAGAGCCTCCGCCATCATGCTGAGGATTGGCACGCGGTCATAGCGCACCGCCACAGACAGGTGCGGCGCGCCGACACATTCGCGGCAGCAGAAGTTGCAGGGCGGCGCTCTGAGCGCGCTCACTGAGTACCTGCCGAGCAGGTAGCGCGCATAATCCTGGTGGTCGTGCACGAGTGCGTACAGCAGTGCCTCAGATGGCAGGAAAGCTCGTGGGTGCCCACCGTCCCAGCAGAACACCTCCATGTGGCGCATGTCCTCCAGCAGCCAGACCGGCAGCCTATCCCGCACGGCACAGTAGAAGGAGAACGCTGTCCGCTCGCACTGATGGCGGGACGGACACACGGATGGACTGTCCACCTGAGAGGACAGCAGCCAGGGCATGACCGCACGGCACGTGTCCCAGATTAGGGTCGTAGTCTGGGTCCAGAAGAGACTTGGGACCTGGTCCCAAAGGTGCCCTGGTCTGACGGACTCTTTGTCCAGGTTGGAAGGACTCTGTGTTCTGGTCGGAAGGACTCAGTGTCCTGGTCGGAGGGACTCAAGTGTCCTGGTCGGAGGGACTCAAGTGTTCTGGTCGGAAGGACTCAAGTGTCCTGGTCGGAGGGACTCAGTGTCCTGGTTGGAAGGACTCAGTGTCCTGGTCTGAGGGACTCAGTGTCCTGGTCTGAGGGACTCAGTGTCCTGGTCAGAAGGACTCAGTGTCCTGGTCTGAGGGACTCTGTGTCCTGGTTGGAGGGACTCAGGGATCCAGCTGGAACCCTTCAAGCTGGTCTAATTGTGGTTCAGACCGACTCTCCCTCAGTCAAACCTCCGTCCTTTGCTGCTGCTCTCTTTTATAGACTGCCCCCCCCCCTCCCCTGCCCGTTCAGCTCCATGTGTGGACGTTTGTTTTGAGGCGGCGGATCGAGTGTCCGACATGGTGAACATGACGACCTGAGACAGCAGCAGTTACATAACGACTCATAGTGCTTATACACTGATCAAAATCTTAAGACCGGGGGAAAAATGACAAGAATTCGCAGTTGGCACTGCTGTATCCTAAGCAGGTTGTAAGTAGAGCTTCAAAATGCAAAAAGAAGAAACAGGCTGTTCGTCAGCTGATCAAAAGTTTAAGACCATGGCCTTAAAATATCAAAATCTGCACAAACATTCATGTCATTTTCATTCGGGCATTCACACTGTCATGACCTCCTGATGGCAAAGGCAAAAAGGCTTTCTGTCTTTGACTGTGGCAGGATTGTTGAGCTGCACAAGCAAGGCCTCTCGCAACACGCCATCACTGCAGAGGTTGGACGCAGTAAAACAGTCATTTTAAATTTCTTAAAAGACCCTGAGGGTTATGGGACAAAAAAGTCAAGTGGTACCTGCGCTGAGCCTGAGGATCCGACGGGCTGTCCGTGAAGACACAGGCCGAGCCTCGACCCAAATTAAGGCCGTTACTGATGCTGACTGCAGCCCAATAACCTTAAGACAGCGTCTGCGAGAGAAGAGCTTAAAGAACAAAAGCCGTCTTCAAAGGCCACGTCTCCTCCCACGCCACTAACTTGCCTGTTTGGACTTTGCAAGGGAGCACCAAACATGGGACATTGAAAGGTGGAAGAAAAAATGTAACCTGGACTGTCCTGATGGCTTCCAACGTTACTAGCATACGCGGCACAGTGGAGGAGGCTCCATCGTGATCTGGGGTGCTTCTTCCTTCAGTGGACCAATGGAGCTTCAGGTTGTGCAGGGGTGTCAAACGGCGGGTGGCTATGTGGAGATGCTGCAGCGGGCATCCCTCTTGACCGAGGGCCCTCGCCTGTGAGGTAACTGGGTCTTTCATCAGGACAACGCTGCAGTTCACAACGGCCGCCTGATGAAGGACTTCTTCCAGGACAATAACGTTTCTTTTGGACCATCCTGCGTGTTCCCCTGGTCTAAATCTCATTGAGAACGTTGAGGGATGGATGGTGAGCGGACGTCTGTTCCAGACCATGGATGCCCTTCGTGAAGCCATCTTCACCTCCTGGAAACACTCACATCAACAAGGACGGTGGGGCTGCTCACTACGAGTCCTCCTTTAATAAAAGAAGTCTAAGTCTCCTCTCACACTTTCACTTCTGTTGTGGGGTTTTTAAGGCCTTGGTCTTAAACTTTTGATCAGCTGACGAACAGCCTGTTTCTTCTTTTTGCATTTTGAAGCTCTACTTACAACCTGCTTACGATGTGTGTGTGTTCAGGTGTGTGTGTTAAGGTGTGTGTGTTCAGGTGTGTGTGTGTGTTCAATTGTGTATGTTCAGGTGTGTGTGTGTGTGTTCAGGTGTGTGTGTGTGTGTGTTAAGGTGTGTGTGTGTGTTCAGGTGTGTGTGTGTGTTCAAGTGTGTATGTTCAGGTGTGTGTGTGTGTGTGTTCAGGTGTGTGTGTGTTAAGGTGTGTGTGTGTGTGTTCAGGTGTGTGTGTGTTCAAGTGTGTGTGTGTTCAGGTGTGTGTGTGTGTGTTAAGGTGTGTGTTCATGTGTGCGTGTGTTCAGGTGTGTGTGTTGTGTTCAGGTATGTGTGTGTGTGTGTGTGTGTGTGTGTGTGTGTGTTCGGGTGTGTGTGTGTTCAAGTGTGTATGTTCAGGTGTGTGTGTGTGTGTGTGTGTGTGTGTGTGTGTTGTGTTCAGGTGTGTGTGTGTGTGTGTGTGTGTGTGTGTGTGTGTTGTGTTCAGGTGTGTGTGTGTGTGTGTGTGTGTTTACAGGTGTCTTCTTCCTCCTCCTCCTCTTCCTCTCTCCTCCTCCTCCTCTCTCATCTTCCTCTCTCCTCCTCCTCCTCTTTCCTCCTCCTCTTCCTGTGTTTTCCTCTTCCTCCTCCTCCTCTCTCTCTCTCCTCCTCCTCCTTGCTCTCCTCCCCCTCCTCCTCCTCCTCCTCCTCCTCTCTCTCTCATCCTCCTCCTCCTCCTCCTCTCTCTTCCTCTCTCCTCCTCCTCCTCTCTCATCTTCCTCTCTCCTCCTCCTACTCTTTCCTCCTCCTCTTCCTGTGTTTTCCTCTTCCTCCTCCTCCTCTTCCTGTGTTTTCCTCTTCCTCCTCCTCCTCTCTCTCTCTCCTCCTCCTCCTCGCTCTCCTCCCCCTCCTCCTCCTCGCTCTCCTCCCCCTCCTCCTCCTCTCTCTCCTCCTCCTCCTCCTCCTCCTCTCTCTCTCTCCTCCTCCTCCTCGCTCTCCTCCCCCTCCTCCTCCTCCTCTCTCTCTCCTCCTCCTCCTCCTCTCTCTCCTCCTCCAGCAGCAGGTTTACAGACGTAAACACACTCAAATTAAAAACAAAGAGACCTGGATGACATCACACAGGACTGACGGTCCATGCTGACGTCACACAGGACACAGGGTCCTTTAAAGCGAGCTGATGTGATTGGAAGCAGAGATCACACTGATCAGGGCTCTGATGATCGATAATCTGTCTCTGGTGTTAATGTGTTCACTGTTGATGAAGGTTTGATTATTTCATGTTTTAATGTGTGACCACACACTCCTCCTCCTCCTCCTCCTCCTCTTCCTTCTCCTCCTCCTCCCCCTCCTCCCCCCCTGTGTGATCGATCAGTCTCGGACTGTTTGGTCCCTGATCGGGTTTCTGTGTGTTGTGATCGGTACTTCCGGTCTCTGGGGGGTCTCTGTCGGTGCCGGTCCGGTTCCTTCTGGTTGTTCCGTAACTTTCGGGCTCGGTGTGCCGCGGCAGCAGCTCCGGTCTCGGGTGACTGTTGGCATCTTTCTGCCGGAGCTCGTTTAGCTCCAGTTAGCTTTCATCACGCAGGTCTGTTCCTCCTCCGAGTGTCCGTTTCAGCCCGGAACCTCCCGCCGCCCCCCGGACTCAACGCTTAGCTTAGCCCCCAGGGTAGTCAGCCGGCCCGATACTCTTAGCAGGGCAGCTAAGCTAACTAGCTAACTATTAGCCTGAGTTAGCGGCTAACAGTTAGCCCGAGTTGCCTCCGTGCTCGTGATGCCTGCGATGCTGGAAAGAAACCCGGAGGCTCCGGGGAAGCGGAGGGGCAGAGCCCCGGCGGGCAGCGGCAGCAGCGGCCCCGGAGCAGCAGCTAACCCCGGCGGTAAGAGTTTGTCCGGTAATGGAACCAGCACCAACAGCTGCTGGGAAGAGGGAAGTTCAGGCTCCAGCAGCGACGAGGAGCATGGTGGGTAGCCTCGGTCACTGCACTACAGCCGAGTACTGCTGAGTACTAGTTCAGAATACTACTACTGAGGACTACTGTGTGTCCGTGTGTGTTCAGGCGGAGGTGGGATGCGCGTTGGACCGCAATATCAGGCCGTGGTTCCGGAGTTTGACCCGGGTAAGACTCTAAACACGGCTCGGTAGGCTGGGTGGTAGCCTCGAACAACACGAGCATTGAAATACTAGTTAACAGTCCTTAAGTAACTGGTTAAGTCCGTAACTAAGTAGTTATCAGACCTCTGTAACTGATTTATTCAAGTGTTGTGTGAGTGTTAGAGTAATATTATGTTGGATCCAAACAAACCCTTTAAAACACCAAAGTATCACAAACTACCAGACTGAGGCAGCAGCAGAGCAGCAGCTCTAAAATCCCTGTTTTAGTGAATGTAGTCTGGTGTGTGTGCTGTTTGTGGTTAAACCAAAAGGATCTTCCAGGTCTCTCTCTGTAGGGATCCTTTCCATGATGCTGTCACACACTTAGAATAACACTCTGAGCCTGTCAGTGGATCAGACAAGCTCTTTTAGTGGACCTACTGTGATCAGGTGCAGTTGTCCCAAAGGATCACGTTGCAGCCATTGCAGCCCGTTTGGTGGCTGCTGGCTGAGGTGATCTACTGGACCAGTTCCAACACTTTTACTACCTACCAGTCACTCACACACCAGGATGTGGACACAGAGGATCATGGGTAGAAACAGTGGAATGACCCTTTAAAGCTGTTGTACTGGCGGACTGTGTTATTAAGATGATGTGTATGTTGTCAGAGGCAGCCCGGGCGGCCCAGCTCAGGGAAAACCTGGGGATGTTGGTGTGGATCCCCAGCAGCCGTCTGAACCAGACTCAGTGTAAGAAACAGCACGTTTAACACCGAGCGGACAGAGGCTGCCGGCAACCATGGTGACAGTCTGTTTGTGTTTCAGTGGACGAGTACGTGTCCATCGCCAAGGAGAAACACGGATACAACATGGAGCAGGTACACGTCTGTCTGTCCCCCTGAGAGAGACAGACAGGCAGGTCAGATAGAGAGACATCTGTCTCTCCCACCTGTCTCTACATTTCTCTCTCTCTCTCTCACCTGTCTTTCTCTGTCACCTGTCTCTCTCACCTGTCTCTCTACCTGTCTCCAGGCTCTGGGGATGCTCTTCTGGCACAAACATAACGTAGAGAAATCTCTGGCTGATCTTCCAAACTTCACTCCGTTTCCTGATGAGTGGACGGTGGAGGACCGAGTCCTGTTCGAACAGGCCTTCAGCTTCCACGGCAAGAGCTTCCACCGCATCCAGCAGATGGTACGAAACAGTGCAGACACAGTGGGGGGCCAGTGCAGACACAGAGTGGGGCCAGTGCAGACACAGTGGGGGGCCAGTGCAGACACAGAGTGGGACCAGTGCAGACACACAGTGGGACCAGTGCAGACACACAGTGGGGCCAGTGCAGACACACAGTGGGGCCAGTGCAGACTTTCTTTGTCTTTCTGTCCATAGTTACCTGATAAGTCGATGGCCAGTCTGGTCCGGTTTTATTACTCCTGGAAGAAGAGTCGCAGTAAAACAAGTCTGATGGACCGACAGACTCGAAAGCACAAGAGAGAGCGAGATGACAGGTGAGCTGCAAGCAGGTTACAGGTAACCCTACAGGTAACACTGCAGGTAATCCTGCAGGTAATCCTACAAGTAACACTGCAGGTAATCCTACAGGTAACACTGCAGGTAATCCTGCAGGTAACACTGCAGGTAATCCTACAGGTAACACTGAAGGTAATCCTACAAGTAATCCTGCAGGTAATACTGCAGGTAATCCTACAAGTAATCCTGCAGGTAATACTGCAGGTAATCCTACAAGTAATCCTGCAGGTAATCCTACAGGTAACACTGCAGGTAATCCTACAAGTAATCCTGCAGGTAATCCTACAGGTAACACTGCAGGTAATCCTACAGGTAACACTGCAGGTAATCCTACAAGTAATCCTGCAGGTAATCCTACAGGTAACACTGCAGGTAATCCTACAAGTAATCCTGCAGGTAATCCTACAGGTAACACTGCAGGTAATCCTACAGGTAACACTGCAGGTAATCCTACAAGTAATCCTGCAGGTAATCCTACAGGTAACACTGCAGGTAATCCTACAAGTAATCCTGCAGGTAATCCTACAGGTAACACTGCAGGTAATCCTACAGGTAATCTGCTGTGGTGAACGTTATGCTGCCTCCAACATCATCCAACATGACCGGTTTGGTGGAGGGTCAGTGATGGTCTGGGGAGGCTTTTCCCTTTGTGCAGTGGGCCCTGGTTCCTTCTGGTTCCTCCTGGAGCCCAGACGTTGTCTGGAGTGCAGACAGACACGTGGGGGCCAAACACACCACTGATCCACATTATGAGCTGCCTGTGCTTTCAGTTTTTCACTCAGATCTTCGGTGGTTTTGGTTTTTGGCTGGTACGTTGTTTTGTACAGTAACGACTCTGATCCTGAATCTTTGGTTCATGATCCCATGTGTGATTGTTGTGGAGCAGCGTGTTACTGACTGTGCAGGTAAGATGAGTGATGACATGTCCAGGTGTGCCCCCCCACAGGTGAACTCAGGTGTGAACAGCGTGTGATGTTACTGCTGAAATCTGATTCTGAGACTGATTGAAACTGTTTCAGTGACGATGACGCCGAAGATGGAAACATGAATCCTCCAAGCGACTCCGAGCTCGACCCAAAGAAGGACAGCAAGAAGGAGGTGAACGACTTTACTGACTGTTTACTGTTTACTGACTGATTACTGACTGTTTACTGGCTGATTGCTGACTGTTTACTGGCTGATTGCTGACTGTTTACTGGCTGATTACTGACTGTTTACTGGCTGATTACTGGCTGTTTACTGGCTTATTGCTGGCTGATTACTGACTGTTTACTGACTGATTACTGGCTGTTTACTGGCTGATTGCTGACTGATTGCTGACTGTTTACTGGCTGATTACTGTTTACTGTTTGATTACTGACTGTTTACTGGCTGATTACTGACTGTTTGCTGACTTATTGCTGGCTGATTACTGACTGTTTACTGACTGATTACTGGCTGTTTACTGGCTGATTACTGACTGTTTACTGGCTGATTACTTACTGTTTACTGACTGTTACTGGCTGTTTACTGGCTGATTACTGACTGGTTACTGACTGTTTACTGGCTGATTACTGGCTGATTGTTGACTGTTTACTGGCTGATTACTGACTGGTTACTGGCTGTTTACTGGCTGATTACTGACTGGTTACTGGCTGTTTACTGGCTGATTACTGACTGGTTACTGGCTGATTACTGATTGCTGTTTACTGTTTTTTTACTGACTGGTTCTTAGGTGAGTTCTGGATTGGAGACATCAGAGTCTAAACCTGTTTCTGGACTAAAGGTAACAACACCTGTACTCGTCTGTCTCCCTTTAGCTGACCCGTCTGTCTCTTTCTCCCTGTGGCTGACCTGTCTGTCTCTCTCGGTAGCTGACCTGCCTGTCTCTCTCCCTGTGGCTGACCTGTCTCTCTCCCTCTCTCTCTCTCCCTGTAGCTGACCTGTCTCTCTCTCTCTCTCTCTCTCTCTCTCTCTCTCTCTCTCTCTCTCTCTCTCTCTCTCTCCCTCCCTGTGGCTGACCTGTCTCTCTCTCTCCCTGTAGCTGACCTGTCTCCCCCTCTCCCTGTAGCTGACCTGTCTCTCCCTCTCTCTCTCTCCCTCCCTGTAGCTGACCTGTCTCTCTCTCTCCCTGTAGCTGACCTGTCTCTCCCTCTCTCTCTCTCTCTCTCTCTCTCCCTGTGGCTGACCTGTCTCTCTCCCTCTCTCTCTCTCCCTGTAGCTGACCTGTCTCTCTCTCTCTCTCTCTCTCTCTCTCTCCCTCCCTGTGGCTGACCTGTCTCTCTCTCTCCCTGAAGCTGACCTGTCTCCCTCTCTCCCTGTAGCTGACCTGTCTCTCCCTCTCTCTCTCTCTCTCTCCCTCCCTGTAGCTGACCTGTCTCTCTCTCTCCCTGTAGCTGACCTGTCTCTCCCTCTCTCTCTCTCTCTCTCTCCCTGTGGCTGACCTGTCTCTCCCTCTCTCTCTCTCTCTCCCTCCCTGTAGCTGACCTGTCTCTCTCTCCCTGTGGCTGACCTGTCTCTCTCTCTCTCTCTCTCTCTCTCTCTCCCTCTCCCTGTAGCTGACCTGTCTCTCTCTCTCTCTCTCTCCCTGTAGCTGACCTGTCCCTCCCTCTCTCTCTCTCTCTCTCTCTCCCTGTGGCTGACCTGTCTCTCTCTCTCCCTGTGGCTGACCTGTCTCCCTCTCTCCCTGTAGCTGACCTGTCTCTCCCTCTCTCTCTCTCCCCCTCCCTGTGGCTGACCTGTCTCTCTCTCTCCCTGTAGCCAGGTGGGAAGGCGTCCCAGCGGCTGAGGAAACGCCCCCCCAGAGGAATGTTTCTGAATCAGCAGGACGTCGTTTTGCTCTCGTCTTCGTCTCCTCAGGGACTCATCAGGCAGCTCGACAGTCAGCTGGTGTCCATCAAGAGACAGGTCTGTACCTGTCTGTCTGTACGATCATCTGTCTGTCTGATCATCTGTCTGTCTGACCTCCTGTCTGTCAGTCTCTCTGACCACCTGTCTGTCAGTCTGACCTCCTGTCTGTCTGTCTGACCTCCTGTCTGTCTCTCTGACCTCCTGTCTGTCAGTCTGACCTCCTGTCTGTCTGTCTGATCACCTGTCTTCCTGATCACCTGTCTGTCAGTGTGACCTCCTGTCTGTCTGTCTGATCACCTGTCTCTCTGACCACCTGTCTGTCTCTCTGACCACCTGTCTGTCTCTCTGACCTCCTGTCTGTCTCTCTGACCACCTGTCTGTCTGTATGTCTGACCTCCTGTCTGTCTCTCTGACCTCCTGTCTGTCAGTGTGACCTCCTGTCTGTCTGTCTGATCACCTGTCTCTCTGACCTCCTGTCTGTCTGTCTGATCACCTGTCTTTCTGATCACCTGTCTGTCAGTGTGACCTCCTGTCTGTCTGTCTGATCACCTGTCTGTCTGACCACCTGACTCTCTCTCTCTGTTTCAGATTCAGACCATCAAACAGTCTAACAGCGCTCTGAAGGACAAAATCAGCTCAGGAGTCGACGAGTTCAGACAACCAGAGGTAACCGTGGCAACGCAGCATCACACGACAACGCAGCATCACACGACAACGCAGCATCACACGACAACCGTCTGTCGATGTTTTTGTTTCAGGTGAATCAGAAATTTAACACTCGTTGGACCACAGAGGAACAGCTGCTCGCCGTACAAGGTAACACCTGAGTTACCTGTAACCAGGTGGACCGAGACGAACACACCTGGACTACCTAAACTTTGATTACTTTAATTAGCGATTGGTCGGTGACTCTCTTCCTCTCATCCAATGAAACGCAGCCATCAGGAAGTATGGGCGGGACTTCCAGGCGATCTCCGATGTGATTGGTAACAAGTCGGTGGTTCAGGTGAAGAACTTCCTGGTGAACTACAGACGGAGGTTTAATCTGGATGAGGTCCTTCTGGAGTGGGAGGCTGAACACGGGATGGAGGGGGGACATGGAGGAGTCGGAGAGGACGACAAGATGGAGGTGTGTCCTGCCGAGGAGGAGGAGGAGGAGGTCAAGGAAACAAAAGAGGTGAGAAGTTTTGATGCTCACTTCAGATCTCAGCATTCCCTGTGTCTGCAGTGGTCAGGTGCTTTTGTTGTAATGATGTGGTGACTTCTACCTGCGAGTCATGTGATGTCTAGGATCATCCTCTCTGTAGGGAACATGAGATGTTTTATCAGGATGAAGGTTCAGGTCAGAGTTAACTAGTCAGAGTTAACTAGTCAGAGTTAACTAGTCAGAGTTAACATCTCTCTTGTTTCCCGTCTCTGCTGCAGGACTCGTCCTCTCCGGTGGACTCCCAGAAGCCTCTGGCCTCCTGAGACCCCCCACCAACCCTGGTTTTATGATGTCATCCATTTATATTTCTGAGGGTGTTTGTTGGATTCTGATTGGTCAGGTCTAAGGTTTGTGTCTGTCATCACTGCTCTCTGGACCAATCAGAAATCAGACCTTGCCTGTCAGTCAGAGTGGGTGGGACCTGTTTTGGTTTCTCAGGTTTCAGTTTGAATAAAGTTTCACATTTGAATCGTTTACTCTTCTTTCTGTGTGTGTGTGGGTGGGGTAGGGAGGGGGGGGATACTGAAGCAGCCATGTTGGATGATGTCATTCAGGTAGGGTGCGTGTCCTGTCTTGATGATGTCATCCTGTATTGGGGATTTTAGGACCTTTTTAAAGGAGTCAATAAAACCAAAGTTAATTAATAAATGAGTGTGTTTCTTCTCTTTTTTCACACCCAAACTAAAACGGGACACACCGTGTTTAACGGACAGTGACCGAATGACCTGAACTCCATTTGACCGATCAATCAATCAGTCTTATTAATTAATATACAGCCAGTTCATAGCGTTCTTTCTCTTTCCATAAAGAGCAGCTCAGAAGAAACCCAGAACCTCCAGATGAGCATCAGGTAACAGAAAACTGTATTTATACAGTGAAAGAACAAGGTTTATTTCTGTTATCAATAAAGTTATTTATCATTGTTCATGGTTATTACAGATGAGCTCAAACTGAACTTGTTTCACTTCATCATTGAAGCATTTGAGAAATGTAACGGCGCCCCCTGCTGCTCACTGAGGTTCTGAGTTCTGTGTATTGGTACACATCCTGCTGCTTCATGTTGCTATTCACATCTTAACTGTTATGTTTTTACCTGCGACCAGACTGATCAGCACCGATCAGATTGATCGGCACCGGTCAGATTGATCGGCACCGGTCAGACTGATCGGCACCGGTCAGATTGATCGGCACCGGTCAGATTGATCGGCACCGGTCAGCCTGATCGGCACCGGTCAGATTGATCGGCACCGGTCAGCCTGATCGGCACCGGTCAGATTGATCGGCACCGGTCAGATTGATCGGCACCGGTCAGACTGATCGGCACCGGTCAGATTGATCGGCACCGGTCAGATTGATCGGCACCGTTCAGCCTGATCGGCACCGGTCAGACTGATCGGCACCGGTCAGATTGATCGGCACCGGTCAGCCTGATCGGCACCGGTCAGATTGATCGGCACCGGTCAGCCTGATCGGCACCAGTCAGATTGATCGGCATCAGTCAGATTGATCGGCACCAGTCAGATTGATCAGCACCAGTCAGACTGATCAGCACCAGTCAGACTGATCGGCGTCAGTCAGATTGATCAGTACTGTAGTTAGTATTTTGGTTGTTTGTTTGTGCCCCCTGTGGCCGCTCTCTCCCGGGAAACAGCGCCCCCTGTGGCCGCTCTCTCCCGGGAAACAGCGCCCCCTGTGGCCGCTCTCTCCCGGGAAACAGCGCCCCCTGTGGCCGCTCTCTCCCCGGGCAGCTGGGGGATTTCCTGGGCGGAAGCAGCGGAGGGGGTTTCCAGTGTGATCAGCCCAGTCCTCCCCGCTGGATCTCTGAACTGGATCCCAGTGACTTCTGACTGACACGGACGGCACCGACAGAACCCGGAGAGCCCGCAGAGCCCAGAATCCGAACCCGGACCATGAGGAGTCCGCCTGAGGCCCGGAGGCTCCGAGGCAGCGGCGCGGCGACGGTTTGAATCCCGGAGAGAGTCCGCCGAGCCGGGGAGCTGCTGAGCTGTGGCCTGCGGAGGAGATTCATGTAAGTCCGACAGAAGCAGAACCTCAGCAGAACCCTGGAGAGGAGAGAACATGTAGAGAACATGTAGAGAACATGTCAGCTGTGTGTGTGTGTGTTAGCTTCTGTAACGGAGGGAAATACAACAGATGCTACAGCTAGCTGTGTGTGTGTGTGTGTGTGTGTCTGTGTCTGTGTGTGTGTGTGTGTGTCTGTGTGTGTGTGTGTGTGTGTGCGCGCGCGCGCGCGCGCTTGAACTAAAATCTTTATTGAACAAACAGCAGAGAAACAAGAAGCTAAAGAGGCTAACAGCCTGTTAGCATTAGCGGTGTGTTTACATCATTTATCATTCAACGATCGATAAATGATCGATAAGTGAGGACTGGCGCAGAAGAACTACAGCCAGACCTGAACAATCAAACTCAGAGTCAGTGAGCTTTAAACCTTCAAAACCTCCTTAAACTCCTGATTTAAGGTGGAATGGTGGAGTCAGTGATGTCACTTTAGTTACACTAACGGAGTAAATGAGTATTTATTGATCAAGAGACACATGTTAAAGGGACACTCCCCTGTTTCTCCCCCTGGTCCTCTCTGTCCACATCCTGGTGTGTGAGTGACTGGTAGGTAGTAAAAGTGTTGGAACTGGTCCAGTAGATCACCTCAGCCAGCAGCCACCAAACGGGCTGCAATGGCTGCAACGTGATCCTTTGGGACAACTGCACCTGATCACAGTAGGTCCACTAAAAGAGCTTGTTTGATCCACTGACAGGCTCAGAGTGTTATTCTAAGTGTGTGACAGCATCATGGAAAGGATCCCTACAGAGAGAGACCTGGAAGATCCTTTTGGTTTAACCACAAACAGCACACACACCAGACTACATTCACTAAAACAGGGATTTTAGAGCTGCTGGTGTTGGTGTGGGACTTTGGACGCTCTAATCAGGGTCTTGGGCTGAACGCAGGTCACATGGTCTTTGTGAATGATTGTATTTATTATGTTGAGTATAGTTAGAGACTGAAGTGAATGTGATTACACACCCAGTGAGAACAACAAATGATATGAAACCAGCTTCAGTGTGAGGAGGACCTGCAGAGGATCGTCTGTTAGTGACCAAACCACGTCTAGTCTGCAGCATCTGTTGCCATGGTGACCTCCCAGGTTACTGAAGTCAGTCCTCATTTCATTCTGTGATTGTGTGTGTGTGGCAGTGACCAGTGACATCACCATGGCAACCACCTGAAACACCATGGCAACGTCATCCATTGACTTTTCAGCTCTGATCCTTCTCTGACACAAGAGACCTCCTTTCAAGGCTTTGACTTCACCCCAGTGACGCCTCGACCTCCTGTGGTCCGGCTCAGGTGTGATCTGTTGGGATTTGTCTCTGTGACGGACTGGATGAGGTTGAAGTGGCGTTCCTCTTAACCGACGCTTCAGCTCTCTTCAGCTCCCACTCACACATGTGACGTGCCAAGGCCACGCCCCTCAGCTGGACGCCACTGAGCGCGCTCAGACGGATCGGTCAGATGTTTGGTGTCAGTTCCCTGTCAGACGAACGTTGATTCTTGTTGTTACGCCTGCGTGTCAGTTGGTTAGTTAACCGTTACCTTGTTAACTCGTCCACTCTGACCCCCCCTCAGGTCATGTCAGCGGGGAGGAGTGCTGACGGGAGGGAGGTGCAGATTCCCCTCCAGCAGGTGGCGCCCTCCCTGGCCACGCCCCTATCAGTGGCCCCACCCATTACCCCACCCTCTCATCGCCCAGCCAATCCCTGGCCTCCCAGCGACCCTGCCGCTTCACCAGGTAAACACTTCAACATCTCAACCTGAGGTGTGTGTGTGTGTGTGTGTCCAGGTGAGTGACCTCAGGTGTGTGTGTCTGCAGGTTTCCTGCCTCTCCAGGGGGGGTTCAGAGATCACTTCGTGGACCCCCCTGAAGTGAAGTACCGGTGTGAGTCCTGCCGGCTGGTCCTGTGTCAGCCGCGACAGACCGAGTGCGGTCACCGCTTCTGTCAGAGCTGCATCAACGACAACCTCAGGTGAGACGGACAGGTAGACAGGAAGTGGTTTCCAGGTGTGTGCACCGTAGCTCTCAGCTCACAGGTCCACCCCCCCGCTCTGCTGTCTGAGTACGTTCAGGCGACCCCACCATGCTGTGTGTGCAGCATGCTCACCTGCACAGGTGACAAACAGCACCAATCAGTGAATACTGCCGGAGCTGGATAAATAGAGTACTTACCTGTGCTCAGGGGGAGCAGCTTCCACCAACCAGGTGTCAGAGCTGCCCGTCCTCACCTTCGCTCACCTGGAAGTCGTCTCAGACAGGAAGCTCCACTTGAAGCTGCACCTGGACCAGACTGAGCTGAGAGGCCCCTCCCCGCAACCTGTCCATCTCTATGACAACACTGTGACATCACTGTCGTTGTTGGCAGGTGTTGCAGCAGGAGGTCACCTGGAGGGTTCACCTCCTCCTCCCCAGCAGGAGGAGGCCCAGGTGCTCCTCCAGGTGTTTGTTACCTCCTGTCTACCATCAGACCTCTGCAGGTGATGCTGGTCGACAGGCAGCGAGGTCGGCTGAACATTGAAGCTCTGGACTGTGGTGTTTCTGGTGTTTTATGGGATGGCGTGGTGCTGCTCTCCAGTTAAACCAGTGTGTCCTGTCTCCCCTTGCAGCCATCCTAACCCGGTCTGTCCCGCCGACATGGAACCGCTGTTCAAAGACAAGGTGGGCAGGAAGTGACATCACAGCAGAGATGGCTGTCATGGTTACCGATCGATTGCTGATGATTGCGATCAGTTCTTGACGGTGCTGCGTTTGTGTTCCAGATCTTCAGAGACGTTTGCTGCCATCGGGAGATCATGGCGCTGAAGGTCTACTGCCGCAGCAGAGCCAACGGCTGCCAGGAGCAGATGAGTCTGCAACAGATCCCTGTGAGTGCGACTGTTACCACAGCAACACAGAATCCTGCCATCTGATTGGCTGTGAGGCGTCCCACATAAATCCTTAATGTGGACAGTTCACCCCCGTAAAGATGACGTTTTATCTGGAGTCAATCGATCAATCACGACTAAATGGTTCTGTCAGTGAAGGATGTAGAACAAAGTGGGCTCACTGACGGTGACCACGTGACGAGCAAACCGCCGCTCGCTGTACGCCATCCCGCTGATCACGTGACTAAATATTGACTGGCACATTTTAGTGATTTAGAAATGATGCTGTTGCTTCCGCTGTCTCAACCGCGTCCATGGCAACAGTCTGTCAGTCAGAAATAACACACTGCCGTCACGGACCAATCAGAGTCGAGTATTCAACAACAGACATGAGCTCAGAGGGCAACACGGCCAATACAACACAGGGAGAGAGAGAGACAGGGAGAGAGAGAGAGACGGGGAGAAAGAGAGACAGGGAGAGAGAGAGAGAGAGACGGGGAGAAAGAGAGACAGGGAGAGAGAGAGAGAGAAACGGGGAGAGAGAGAGACAGGGAGAGAGAGAGAGACGGGGAGAAAGAGACAGGTAGAGAGAGAGAGAAACGGGGAGAGAGAGAGAGAGACAGGGAGAGAGAGAGAGACGGGGAGAAAGAGAGACAGGTAGAGAGAGAGAGAGAAACGGGGAGAGAGAGAGACAGGGAGAGAGAGAGACAGGGAGAGAGAGAGAGAGAGACGGGGAGAAAGAGAGACAGGGAGAGAGAGAGAGAGACGGGGAGAAAGAGAGACAGGTAGAGAGAGAGAGAGAAACGGGGAGAGAGAGAGACAGGGAGAGAGAGAGAGACGGGGAGAAAGAGACAGGTAGAGAGAGAGAGAAACGGGGAGAGAGAGAGAGAGACAGGGAGAGAGAGAGAGACGGGGAGAAAGAGAGACAGGTAGAGAGAGAGAGAGAAACGGGGAGAGAGAGAGACAGGGAGAGAGAGAGACAGGGAGAGAGAGAGAGAGAAACGGGGAGAGAGAGAGAGAGACAGGGAGAGAGAGAGACAGGTAGAGAGACAGAGACGGGGAGAGAGAGACAGGGAGACAGAGAGAGAAACGGGGAGAGAGAGACAGGGAGAGAGAGAGAGAGAGACGGGGAGAGAGAGAGACAGGTAGAGAGACAGGGGAGAGAGAGACAGGTAGAGAGAGAGAGAGACAGGGAGAGAGAGAGAAACGGGGAGAGAGAGAGAGAAACGGGGAGAGAGAGAGAGAGACAGGGAGAGAGAGAGAGAGAGAGAGACAGAGAGAGAGACACACGAGGGAGAGACAGAGAGACAGCCTGTCTCCTTCTCACCTTTCTGTCTCTCTCCCTCTCACCTGCCTGTCTCCCTCCCACCTGTCTCTCTCTCTCTCACTCACTCGTCTCTTTCCCTCTCACCTGTTTCTCTCTCCCTCTCACCTGTTTCTCTCTCCCTCTCACCTGTCTCTCTTTGTCTCTGACCTGTCTCTCTCCCTCCCACCTGCCTGTCTCCCTCCCACCTGTCTCTCTCTCTCTCACCTATCTCTCTCTCTCTCTCACCTGTCTGTCTGTCTCTCACCTGTCTCTTTCCCTCTCACCTGTCTGTCTCCCTCTCACCTGTCTGTCTCTCTCTCACCTGCTTGTCTCCCTCTCACCTGCCTGTCTCCCTCTCACCTGTCTCTCTCTCTCTCACCTGTCTCTCTCTGACCTGTGTGTGTCTCTCTCTGACCTGTGTGTCTCTCTCTGACCTGTGTGTCTCTCTCTCACCTGTGTGCCTCTCTCTCACCCGTGTCTCTCTCTCACCTGTGTGTCTCTCTCTCTCACCTGTGTGCCTCTCTCTCACCTGTGTGCCTCTCTCTCACCCGTGTCTCTCTCTCACCTGTGTGTCTCTCTCTCTCACCTGTCTCTCTCTCACCTGTGTGTCTCTCTCTCTCACCTGTGTGTCTCTCTCTCTCACCTGTGTGTCTCTATCTCACCTGTGTGTCTCTCTCTTTGACCTGTGTGTGTCTCTCTCTCACGTGTGTGTCTCTCTCTCACGTGTGTGTCTCTCTCTCACCTGTGTGTCTCTCTCTCACCTGTCTGTTTCTCTCTCACCTGTCTGCTTCTCTCTAACCTGTGTGCCTCCCCCTGACCTGTCTCTCTCCCTCTCACCTGTCTCTCTCTGTCTCTGACCTGTCTGTCTCCCTCCCACCTGCCCCCGTAGGACCACCTGACGGTGTGTCCGTTCTTCGAGGTCCCGTGCCCGCTGGGGAAGTGTAAGGAGCGGATGATGAGGAAGGAGATCCCCGAGCACCTGAGCTGGAAGTGTAAACAGAGAGAGTCCAGCTGTGAGTTCTGCCTGAGCAAGATGCCTCTGACGGACCTGCAGGTACGCTGTGACATCACCGCACACCTGCCGCAGGTGGACCGCCCACAGCTCTAGGACTAGTTACGGAGAAATGGGACTAGTTGGAGTGCTCTGGGACTAATTAGAGAGCTCTGGGACTAGTTAGAGAGGTCGGGGACTAGTTAGAGAGGTCAGGGGCTGGGTAGAGTGCGCTGGGACTAGTTACAGAGGAATGGGACTAGTTGGAGAGCTCTGGGACTAATTAGAGAGGTCAGGGACTAGGTAGAGTGCTCTGGGACTAGTTGGAGAGCTCTGGGACTACTTAAAGGGTCTGGGACTAGTTAGAGAGGCTGGGACTAGTTGGGACCTGTCTGAGGAGCCCATTGGAACTCTGGGTCTCGGTCTGATTCTGGTCCGACGTTTCCGTGACGATGAACATAACAAAGTTTCTGCTTCCAGAAACACAAGGAGACGGTGTGTCCGGCGTTCCCGGTGCCGTGTCCGAACCACTGCTCCTTCTCCTCCCTGCCCCGGAGCGAGGTACCAACCAATCAGTGGACTGGATCACTTTAGTTGGTGCTGCCTGGTTAACCCGGTTAACCTGGTTAACCTGACTGACCAACTGCTTTTGTGTTCCAGCTGTCAACTCACCAGCACGACTGTCCCAAAGCCCAGGTCAGCTGCCAGTTCCACCGCTACGGCTGCACCTTCAAGGTACCTCCTGCTCCTCCCTCCTCTTCCTCCTCTCTCCTCCTGCTCCTCCCTCCTCTTCCTCCCCTCTCCTCCTGCTCCTCCCTCCTCCTCTCTCCTCTTCCTCTTCTCTCCTCTTCCTCCTCTCTCCTCCTCTCTCCTCTTCTCTCCTCTTCCTCCTCTCTCCTCTTCCTCCTCTCTCCTCCTGCTCCTCCCTCCTCCTCTCTCCTCTTCCTCCTCTCTCCTCCTGCTCCTTCCTCCTCTCTCCTCTTCCTCCTCTCCTCCTGCTCCTTCCTCCTCTCTCCTCTCTCCTCTTCCTCCTCTCTCCTCCTGCTCCTCCCTCCTCTTCCTCCTCTCTCCTCTTCCTCCTCTCTCCTGCTGCTCCTCCCTCCTCTTCCTCCTCTCTCCTCCTGCTCCTCCCTCCTCTTCCTCCTCTCTCCTCCTGCTCCTCCCTCCTCTTCCTCCTCTCTCCTCTTCCTCCTCTCTCCTGCTGCTCCTCCCTCCTCTTCCTCCTCTCTCCTCCTGCTCCTCCCTCCTCTTCCTCCTCTCTGCTCCTGCTCCTCTCTCCTCTTCCTCCTCTCTCCTACTCCTGCTCCTCCCTCCTCCTCCCTCCTCCTCTCTCCTCCTCCTCCTCCTCCTCCAGTGTACCGTATGTTCTGTGTCTCACTTCAGGCTCTGAATCAGGACATGAGGCAGCATGAGTCCACCTGTGCAGCCGAACACCTGAGGATGATGGCCACCAGAACCTCCACCTTAGAGAGCAAGGTAACCATGGCAACCCAACCACACGGGGTAGCCGTAGCAACCAAACCAGACAGAAGTAACCGTAGCAATCCCACCACACGGGGTAACCATAGCAACCGAACCAGACAGAGGTAACCATGGCTACCAGTTGGGGGGGGTTTTCAGTGCGGGCTGGCCTGACTGCTGAGGGTGGGGGTTTCAGAGGCCTGTTGGGTGTCTGTGTGGTGTTTCCAGGTGGAGGATGTTAAAGGCGAGCTGTTGGAGAGGTACAAGCTGCTTCCTGCTCTCAGCAGTCGTCTGTCTGAACTGGAGAACCAGAACGACGAGCTGCGAGAGAAGAACCGACAGACGGAGCAGAAACTGGCCACCATGCAGGTAACACGCTGTTCTCAGGTGTGTTCACAGAACCTTTTCACACTCCATCACATGTGAACAGAAGAAATATCGTAAAACCTGAAATGAAGTCAGTGAATAGCTCAGACCTTTATGACACCGATCAGCCTGTACTGTAGACAGTACTGTCCTCCACTGCTGCACTGTAGACAGTACTGTCCTTCACTGCTGCACTGTAGACAGTACTGTCCTTCACTGCTGCTCTGTAGACAGTACTGTCCTCCACTGCTGCACTGTAGACAGTACTGTCCTCCACTGCTGCACTATATATAGTACTGTCCTCCACTGCTGCACTGTAAACAGTACTGTCCTCCACTGCTACACTGTAGACAGTACTGTCCTCCACTGCTGCACTGTAGACAGTACTGTCCTCCACTGCTGCACTGTAGACAGTACTGTCCTCCACTGCTGCACTGTAGACAGTACTGTCCTTCACTGCTGCACTGTAGACAGTACTGTCCTCCACTGCTGCACTGTAGACAGTACTGTCCTCCACTGCTGCACTGTATATAGCACTGTCCTCCACTACTGCAATGTAGACAGTATTGTACATAGTACTGTACTCCACCAGAGTACTGTCTACAGTGAGTAACAGTGAAAGCAGCTGACGGACAGGAAGTAGAATCTGACGGGATATTTAACAACCAGACCAGCAGCCAGCAGCTAATCGTCTCTCTCTTCCTACAGAACCTGATGAGCTCTCACTCAGAGAAGCTGATGGAGCTCGAGCTGGAGCTTCGTTCTGTCCGTATGCTAAGAGATGACGTGGAGAACCTTAGAGGAACGCTGGAGAACGTCCGGACGAGACTGAACGCTCTGGAACAAGGGGGACGCAGTGGAACTGGATCCACAACACACACTCTGGGTCAGAACACACACACACACGCTGGGGACTAGTTACTAGTAGTCAGACATGTGGGATATAGTTACAGAGGTGTGGGGACTAGTTACTGAGATGTGAGAATTAGTTACAGAGGTGTGGAAACTAGTTACTGAGGAGGAGACTAGTTACAGAGGTATGGGGACTAGTTACTGAGGTGGAGACTAGTTACTGAGGAGGGGACTAGTTACAGAGGTGTGGGGACTAATTACAGGTGTGGGGACTAGTTAATGAGGTGGAGACTAGTTACTGAGGAGGAGACTAGTTACAGAGGTGTGGGGACTAGTTACTGAGGTGGAGACTAGTTACTGAGGAGGAGACTAGTTACAGAGGTCTGGGGACTAGTTACTGGGGTGTGGGAATTAGTTGCAGAGGTGTAGGGACTAGTTACTGAGGTGGAGACTAGTTACAGAAGTATGGGGACTAGTTACTGAGGTGTGAGAATTAGTTACAGAGGTGTGGAGATTAGTTACTGGGGTGTGGGAATTAGTTGCAGAGGTGTGGGGACTAGTTACTGAGGTGGAGACTAGTTACAGAAGTATGGGGACTAGTTACTGAGGTGTGAGAATTAGTTACAGAGGTGTGAAGACTAGTTACTGAGGAGGAGACTAGTTACAGAGGTGTGGGGACTAGTTACTGAGGTGGAGACTAGTTACAGAAGTATGGGGACTAGTTACTGAGGTGTGAGAATTAGTTACAGAGGTGTGGAGACTAGTTACTGGGGTGTGGGAATTAGTTGCAGAGGTGTGGGGACTAGTTACTGAGGTGGAGACTAGTTACAGAAGTATGGGGACTAGTTACTGAGGTGTGAGAATTAGTTACAGAGGTGTGGAGACTAGTTACTGAGGAGGAGACTAGTTACTGAGGTGGAGACTAGTTACAGAGGTATGGGGACTAGTTACTGAGGTGTGAGAATTAGTTGCAGAGGTGTGGAGACTAGTTACTGAGGAGGGGACTAGTTACAGAGGTGTGGAAACTAGTTACTGAGGAGGGGACTAGTTACAGAGGTGTGGAAACTAGTTACTGAGGAGGAGACTAGTTACAGAGGTCTGGGGACTAGTTACTGAGGTGGAGACTAGTTACTGAGGAGGAGACTAGTTACAGAGGTGTGGGAACTAGTTACTGAGGTGGGGACTAATTACAGGTGTGGGGACTAGTTAATGAGGTGGAGACTAGTTACTGAGGAGGAGACTAGTTACAGAGGTGTGGGGACTAGTTACTGAGGTGGAGACTAGTTACTGAGGAGGAGACTAGTTACAGAGGTCTGGGGACTAGTTACTGGGGTGTGGGAATTAGTTGCAGAGGTGTGGGGACTAGTTACTGAGGTGGAGACTAGTTACAGAAGTATGGGGACTAGTTACTGAGGTGTGAGAATTAGTTACAGAGGTGTGGAGACTAGTTACTGAGGAGGAGACTAGTTACAGAGGTGTGGGGACTAGTTACTGAGGAGAAGACCAGTTACAGAGGTCTGAGAACTAGTTGCAGAGGTGTGGGGACTAGTTACTGGGGTGTGGGGACTAGTTACTGGGGTGTGAGAACTAGTTGCAGAGGTGGAGACTAGTTACAGAGGTGTAGGGACTAGTTACTGAGGTGTGACAATTAGTTACAGAGTGTGGAGACTAGTTACTGAGGAGGAGACTAGTTACAGAGGTGTAGGGACTAGTTACTGAGGTGGGGACTAACTACAGAGGTGTGGGGACTAGTTACTGAGGTGGACACTAGTTACTGAGGAGGAGACTTGTTACAGAGGTGTGGGGACTAGTTACTGAGGTGGAGACTAGTTACTGAGGAGGAGACTTGTTACAGAGGTGTGGGGACTAGTTACTGAGGTGGGGACTAACTACAGAGGTGTGGGGACTAGTTACTGAGATGGAGACTAGTTACAGAAGTATGGGGACTAGTTACTGAGGTGTGACAATTAGTTACAGAGGTGTGGAGACTAGTTACTGAGGAGGAGACTAGTTACAGAGGTGTGGGGACTAGTCACTGAGGAGGAGACTAGTTACTGAGGTCTGGGGACTAGTTACTGGGGTGTGAGAACTAGTTGCAGAGGTGGAGACTAGTTACAGAGGTGTAGGGACTAGTTACTGAGGTGGGGACTAACTACAGAGGTGTGGGGACTAGTTACTGAGGTGGAGACTAGTTACTGAGGTGGAGACTAGTTACTGAGGTGGAGACTAGTTACTGAGGAGGAGACTAGTTACTGAGGTCTGGGGACTAGTTACTGGGGTGTGAGAACTAGTTGCAGAGGTGGAGACTAGTTACAGAGGTGTAGGGACTAGTTACTGAGGTGGGGACTAACTACAGAGGTGTGGGGACTAGTTACTGAGGTGGAGACTAGTTACTGAGGTGGAGACTAGTTACTGAGGAGGAGACTTGTTACAGAGGTGTGGGGACTAGTTACTGAGGTGGAGACTAGTTACTGAGGAGGAGACTTGTTACAGAGGTGTGGGGACTAGTTACTGAGGTGGAGACTAGTTACTGAGGAGGAGACTAGTTACAGAGGTCTGGGGACTAGTTACCAGATGCTCAGTGATGAATATCCGCCTCTCTGCAGCGTCCCTGGAGACTCAGCTGAACCGACATGACGACATGCTGAGTGTTCACGAGATTCGATTGGCCGACATGGACCTGCGCTTTCAGGTGCTGGAGACGGCGAGCTACAACGGGACTCTGATCTGGAAGATCCGTGACTACAAGAGGCGGAAACAGGAGGCGGTGGCGGCGAAGACGCTGTCTCTGTACTCGCAGCCGTTCTACACCGGATACTTCGGCTACAAGATGTGCGCCCGGGTGTACCTGAACGGAGACGGCATGGGCAAGGGGACGCACCTGTCGCTGTTCTTCGTGGTGATGAGGGGCGAGTACGACGCCCTGCTGCCATGGCCCTTCAAACAGAAGGTACCAATCAATCAGCTCGTCAGCTAATCAATCAGTCAGACAGTCAGTCAGCTAATCAATCAGTCAGCTAATCAGTCTGGTTACCAACTCATTACCAACTAGTTTATTAACTGGTTACTGACTGGTTACGTACTAGATAAGTAAATGGTTATGGACTAGTTAACTAATTGGTCATCAACTGTTTGCCAACTGATTACTGAGAGTTTAATCAGGTTAACAGGTTAAACTGTCTTTCTATCCCTGTTTCTCTCTCTCTCTCTCTCTCCCTGCCTTTCTCTCTATCCCCGTCTCTCTCTCTCTCTATGTCTCTCTCTCTCTCTGCCTGTCTGTCTGGTGGTCAGGTGACCCTGATGCTGATGGACCAGGGTCCGTCCAGGAAACACCTTGGCGACGCCTTTAAGCCTGATCCCAACAGCAGCAGCTTCAGGCGTCCGGCGGCAGAGATGAACATCGCGTCCGGCTGTCCGCTCTTCGTGTCCCAGAGCGTCCTGGAGACGGGCAGCTACATCAAGGACGACACCATCTTCATCAAGGTGACCACATAGTCAGTCAGACCGCACACAAGGTACAGAGGCCTGAGAACTAGTTAGTTACAGGGGATTGGGGACTAGTTATAGGGGTTGAGGGCTATTTACAGGGGATTGGGGACTAGTTAAAGGGGCTAGGGGACTAATTAAAGGGGATTGAGGACTAGTTAAAGGGGTTGAGAGCCATTTACAGGGGATTGGGGACTAGTTAAAAGGGATAGGGGACTAATTAAAGGGGATTAGGGACTAGTTAAAGGGGTTGAGAGCCATTTACAGGGGATAGGGGACTAATTAAAGGGCATTGGGGAGTAGTTAAAGGGGTTGAGGGCTATTTACAGCGGATTGGGGACTAGTTAAAGGGGATAGGGGACTAATTAAAGGGGATTGGGGACTAGTTAAAGGGGTTGAGGGCTATTTACAGGGGATTGGGGACTAGTTAAAAGGGATAGGGGACTAATTAAAGGGGATTAGGGACTAGTTAAAGGGGTTGAGGGCTATTTACAGGGGGTTGGGGACTAGTTAAAAGGGATAGGGGACTAATTAAAGGGAATTAGGGACTAGTTAAAGGGGTTGAGAGCCATTTACAGGGGATTGGGGACTAGTTAAAAGGGATAGGGGACTAATTAAAGGGGATTGGGGACTAGTTAAAGGGGTTGAGGGCTATTTACAGCGGATTGGGGACTAGTTAAAGGGGATAGGGGACTAATTAAAGGGGATTGGAGACTAGTTAAAGGAGTTGAGGGCTATTTACAGGGGATTGGGGACTAGTTAAAAGGGATAGGGGACTAGTTAAAGGGGAATGGGGACTAGTTACAGGGGATTGGGGATTAGTTAAAGGGGATAGGGGACTCATTAAAGGGTATTGGGGACTAGTTACAGGGGTTGAGGGCTATTTACAGGGGATTGGGGACTAGTTACAGGGGATTGGAGACTAGTTATAGGGGTTGAGGACTAGTAACAGGGTATTGGGGACTAGTTACAGGGGTTGAGGGCTAGTTACAGGGGATTGGGGACTAGTTACAGGGGATTGGGGACTAGTTACAGGGGATTGGAGACTAGTTACAGGGGTTGAGGGCTATTTACAGGGGTACCTGTGGATTACTTGTAATGGTCTGCTTGGTTTACTAACCCCCAGACCCAGTTAACTAATCAGAATATGTGTTGGCTGACAGGTTACTGTGGATACCTCTGACCTTCCTGACCCCTGACATCGTGAACTGTGTGACCTCTGACCTCGCTGGTCTGGAAGCTGCTCACCTGTCCCCGCCCAGCAGGGCAAAGGATGATGGGAAGGATCAGTGACAGTGGAGGAGGCCCGTCCGTCTGAGAGCGCCGCCGACCAAGAGTCAAGCAGGGAGCAGCCAATCAGAGTGAACTTTGTAGAGACTGGAGGGCGGGTTCTCTTCTGATTGGCTAATGGACTACAGAACAGCATGTGTGAATGGATCAGTGTTACCATGACATCACCATGGTGATATCACTCAGCCAACATGGCCGCCACAGCGAGGAAGTTGTTGCTGCTCATTATTGATGCCGTGCATCGAGCTTTACTTCCTGTTTATTACCTGTTTACTAAGGCATGCTGGGAAACCCACTGCAGCCACAGAGGAGCTCAGAAAACCAGTTCACACCAGTACAGACCAGCAGGACGCAGTAGAGGAACTGTTTCCATTTAAGAGCAGCAGAGACCCAGTGCTAACCAGTACTAACCAGTAACTTTGATTCCACATTCAATCAAAATAGGTCAGTCACCTGTTAGTCATCTGTTAGTTACCTGTCAGTTTCCTGTGAAGGTGAAGTTTAACTGTAGCAGCTAATTCAGGATATAACCTGAAACCGCTGTACTGTACTGAACATGCAGCGCGGTGAGACAGGCAGCAGGGAGACAGTTCCCAGTGTAGTTCCCAGTTTAGTTCCCACACTGGGCACACTGCCTGCTGGAGCTCCTCTACGGCCTCGGAGGTTCCCACAGAACTCGTCTGACTCTTCGTTTCATTTGCACAGTTTGAATGTTTGTTAAAGTGTGAAAATAAAAATAAAGATACAAAAACAAGTTTGGCTTTGATTTCAGGAAAAATCAGAAGAACTCCAGTTCCAGTTCCCCCACCACAGTTCCTGGTACAGTTCTAGTTCTTCCAGTGCAGAGGGAGTGAACTGTTTTTATTGATCCAGCTGTTTGGTTCCATTGGTTGACCTGTGGTGGAACTCTTCCTTCGTTCTAATGAACACTGAAACGCTGTGGAACCATAAAAGAATTGATTCACTAACCCTAACCCTATTTTAGGGATTTTTGAGTGAAACGTTCAGTTAACTTGACTAGATTAAACTGAACTAAGCTTCTCACAGACATCATTAATCAGATGTCTCGGGCAGGTTAAACAGATCCTCTCACCTTAACACACTCAAAGCAGCACACCGGCTGTCTTATTGTTAGTTATGTTAGTTAATGTTGTCACATCAAACATTAACTATGTGATCTGATTTTTTTACTCTTCTTGGTGGTTTTGACTCCATTATTTCTGTCTGGATCAATATGACACCGGATCGATCAGCAGCAGGAGAGCAGAGATTAATCAAAGAGACTTCCGGTACAGCAGGTGGCGGGACTCACTTGAAGACTTGCAGCCTGCTTTTTAACTGAAGAAGAAGAAGAAGAAGAAGAAGAAGCAGCAGCAGCAGCAGCAGCAGTAGTAGTATTAGTGTTAGTGTTTGGCAGCTTGGCTCCAAACTTTCTCTGAAAGTTGATTTTAAAAACCGGAACGAGAAGATTTCTGCAGGTTTCTTGCCGGAGGGAACCGGGACTTTTCGGCGAGACTTGGTGAGTTTACCGGTGAGTTTACCGGCGGGTTCGGCGGAGTAGAACCGGGGACGGTAGCTACTGTTGCCGTGCAGGGCAGGTAGCAGGCTAACAGGTCAGATAGCAGCCTAACAGGTCAGCTAGCAGGCTATCAGGTCAGATAGCAGCCTAACAGGTCAGCTAGCAGGCTGTCAGGTCAGCTAGCAGGCTATCAGGTCAGCTAGCAGCCTAACAGGTCAGCTAGCAGCCTAACAGGTCAGCTATCAGGCTATCAGGTCAGCTAGCAGGCTATCAGGTCAGCTAGCAGCCTAACAGGTCAGCTAGCAGGCTATCAGGTCAGCTAGCAGGCTATCAGGTCAGATAGCAGGCTATCAGGTCAGCTAGCAGGCTATCAGGTCAGCTAGCAGGCTATCAGGTCAGCTAGCAGCCTAACAGGTCAGCTAGCAGGCTATCAGGTCAGCTAGCAGCCTAACAGGTCAGCTAGCAGCCTAACAGGTCAGCTAGCAGGCTATCAGGTCAGCTAGCAGCCTAACAGGTCAGCTAGCAGCCTAACAGGTCAGCTAGCAGGCTATCAGGTCAGCTAGCAGGCTATCAGGTCAGCTAGCAGGCTATCAGGTCAGCTAGCAGCCTAACAGGTCAGCTAGCAGCCTAACAGGTCAGCTAGCAGGCACAGTGATTTAAACTGAACTGAACATTCTTGGTGTGTGAGTGAGTGCATGAGAGCTCTTATTGTGAAAAATCTGTATGAAGATTAATAATGTCCAAAAACAAAACTAAATAAAGTGAAAATCAGCAGTTTTGTCAATTTAATGTATACTTCCAAATTAACTAAGGACAGTTACCCATTAATCATATCTGACTAAGATGACCGACTAAGGACAGTTACCCGTTAATCGTGACAGACTGAGGACAGTTACCCGTTAATCGTGACAGACTGAGGACAGTTACCCGTTAATCGTGACAGACTGAGGACAGTTACCCGTTAATCGTGACAGACTGAGGACAGTTACCCGTTAATCGTGACAGACTGAGGACAGTTACCCGTTAATCGTGGCCGACTGAGGACAGTTACCCGTTAATCATGGCCGACTAAGGACAGTTACCCGTTATTACCATTCACTCCCTCTTTTACAACAGTTGCATATAGAAAACAGAGAGAACAGAATGGTAATGTTGAACAAAGGGCTGCAGACTGCGTGCTCCTCCATCAGCCACCTCCAGGTGGCAGCACCTTCCTCTGAAAGAGAGTCTGACCTGCAGGAGTCACATGTACTCAGACTCCATTGATAAAAACACACAATACAGACCGCAAATAAATAGGAACTGGCTCCTCCAACTATTGATCCTTCAAATGCTTAAATGTATAGATGGTTGTTTACCTTTTGATGTGACATGTGGTCAGTCAGCTGGTTTATCAGGAGATAATGTTTAACTGAGGTTTTGAAGCTGTGACATCGAGGTTTAAAGAACTTGAGGTCAGATCACTTGGTGGTCTGGCCGTGGTAAAAGTGTGGCTTTCTGTAAAAGCCTGCGTCCTGGATTTGCCTGTCGTGTCCTACGACGGACCCACAGTTCATCTCGTATTTCATCACTGATGGTCCCTCCTGCTCTGATTGGTTGGCTGGCAGTGCGGTGGACTCCGTTTGCTGGTCTGAGGAGGTCAGTAACAGCTGGTCTGTCTGTGTTCTCAGATCAAATGTTTTTCCTGAAGACTTTACCTCTGAGTCGACCTGCAGCTCTGCAGCTCCCTCGACTGTTTTCTACCAACACGTTACCCATCCTGACCCTGTTCACCAAGGTAACCAGACCCCATCCTGACCCTGTTCACCAAGGTAACCAGACCCCATCCTGACCCTGTTCACCACGGTAACCAGACCCCATCCTGACCCTGTTCACCAAGGTAACCAGACCCCATCCTGACCCTGTTCACCAAGGTAACCAGACCCCATCCTGACCCTGTTCACCACGGTAACCAGACCCCACCCTGACCCTGTTCACCAAGGTAACCAGACCCCATCCTGACCCTGTTCACCACGGTAACCAGACCCCACCCTGACCCTGTTCACCACGGTAAGCAGACCCCACCCTGACCCTGTTCACCAAGGTAACCAGACCCCACCCTGACCCTGTTCACCAAGGTAACCAGACCCCATCCTGACCCTGTTCACCAAGGTAACCAGACCCCACCCTGACCCTGTTCACCACGGTAACCAGACCCCATCCTGACCCTGTTCACCAAGGTAACCAGACCCCACCCTGACCCTGTTCACCACGGTAACCAGACCCCACCCTGACCCTGTTCACCAAGGTAACCAGACCCCACCCTGACCCTGTTCACCACGGTAACCAGACCCCACCCTGACCCTGTTCACCACGGTAACCAGACCCCACCCTGACCCTGTTCACCACGGTAACCAGACCCCACCCTGACCCTGTTCACCAAGGTAACCAGACCCCACCCTGACCCTGTTCACCAAGGTAACCAGACCCCACCCTGACTGTACACTGACCGTGTATTATCCGTGTAATAATATTACCGTCTGTCTCTCTGTAGGATCCGTGTCCTCTCTGTGATGAAGCCAAAGAACAACTGGAACCATTCAGACACCGAGTGAGACACCGCCTATCTGTCTCTCGCTGACCCGTCTGTCTCTCGCTGACCCGTCTGTCTCTCTATCAGTTTGTCCTACAGCAGGTGGACATCAGTCTTCCTGAGAACAGCGTGTGGTTCGACAGGTACAGGTGGGACATACCTGTCTTCCACCTGAATGGACAGTTTGTGATGAAGCATCGAGTGGACGTCGCCCAGCTGGACAAACTACTGCAGGACGCCGGCATGACGACACTGTCCGCTGATCCATGACCAGTAACAAATAAACTGATCAATCTGTAATCAATCATTTATCTGCACTGCGTCGTTATTAGTGCTACATACAATAAACCAATCAGCACAGACCCTCTGTGTGATGTCACAGCTGATCAAACCAATCAGATTTCTTGTATAGTATTTATAAGCCAACACAAAGAATTGTGCCGATTATTCTGCCAGCCAATCAGGGTGGAGGATCATCAATGATGTCATTGTGATGTAAAGTCATTCATCCCGTCAGGAATTAAAATGTTAAAAAAATGACAAAGTTTTGTTCTTTGAAGTACTTCAACAGAATCCAACATGTATGACACGGAAGAGACAGCTGACTGATCCACTAACTGACTGACTGATTGATTAGGTCGGTGTTGATTGGTTGGTTTTGGTTGAGCTTTGGGAAAGTCTGAAGAAATGTGATGAACTATTTAGTGACTTTAGCAGTTTGCTAAACATCATACCTCTGAAACCCTCACCTGACTAACCTGATGCTGTGAGCTCATCAATATTTAACCTGCTGTTGGCTCAGAGTGTCTGGCTGACAGCCAATCACAGCCCTTCCCCGCTTATGTGACCTGGAAGTGCTGTAGGGAGGTGTTGGATGTCGGCTGGTTGCTAGGGAGATGGTCAGGTGAGTTTTTGGTGAGGTGAAGGTGTGATGGCGTTCAGCAGCAGAGCTGAAGATGTTCAGTTCGCTCTGCAGAGAGCCAAGAAGAAGATCAGCAACCTGCAGCAGCAACTGAATGACCAATCAGAGAGGTTTATATCTACCTGTAACATCACCTGAACCAATCAGAGTAAACACGCAGTGAAACAGCACAAAGATAGTACTACTAATACTACCTCTACTGCAATATTACTACTACGCTAATACTACTGCTACTGCTAATATTACTGGTAATGTTACTGTTACTGCTAATACTACTGCTACTGCTAATACTACTGCTAATGTTACTGTTACTGCTAATACTACTGTTACTGCTAATGTTACTGCTGATATTACCGCTGATACTACCGCTAATGTTACTGCTAATATTACTGCTAATATTACTGCTAATACTACTGTTACTGCTAATATTACTGCTGATATTACCGCTAATGTTACTGCTGATATTACTGCTGATATTACTGCTAATTTTACTGCTGATATTACTGCTAATATTACTGCTAATACTACTATTACCGCTAATGTTACTGCTGATATTACTGCTAATATTACTGCTGATATTACTGCTGATATTACTGCTAATATTACTGCTAATACTACTATTACCGCTAATGTTACTGCTAATATTACTGCTAATATTACTGCTAATATTACTGCTAATACTACTGTTACTGCTAATATTACTGCTAATATTACTGCTAATATTACTGCTAATACTACTGTTACTGCTAATATTACTGCTGATATTACCGCTAATGTTACTGCTGATATTACTGCTGATATTACTGCTAATTTTACTGCTGATATTACTGCTAATATTACTGCTAATACTACTATTACCGCTAATGTTACTGCTGATATTACTGCTGATATTACTGCTGATATTACTGCTAATATTACTGCTAATACTACTATTACCGCTAATGTTACTGCTGATATTACTGCTAATATTACTGCTGATATTACTGCTAATATTACTGCTAATACTACTATTGTTAGCTGTCACTTTGCTCACTGATGTTAATGATGATGTTGCTACTCTGGAGCACAGCACAGTTGCAAGGAATGCTGGGTAATGAGTCGGAGCACAGAGGAATGCTGGGTAACGAGTCACCATGCGGTAGAGATTAAACAGCCAATAAGTTGCAGGAACCATGTGACCTGCAGGTCATGTGATCAGGATGACTGGAGACCAGCTCTGTGATTGGACAGCACTGGTCTCTGTGTGCTGGTCTGACTGGAACCAGTGGAACCAGTCTGGTCGAGAATGTCTGATGTCTCATCTCTTTGATGTTTCCAGAGAAACCAGTTCAGAGAGTCCACCAGAGACCAGCCTGTCGCCATGGACACCGAGCAGAGAGCTCAGGGACACGCTAGTGGACATGTATTCAGGTACGGTACTAACTACTGCTACAAAGAGAGAAGGTGGGGGGGGGGTCAGAGGTCACAGCACACACACCGCTGCTGCAGAGAACCACTGGTTCTCCTGGTCCTGGTACCACTGATGACCATTTGAGTGCTGGTTTCTGGTCTCTCACGTCTGAAAGTGTTCTAGTATTTTTTTTACATTTACATCATGTGGACATGTGACATCAAGCTGAAGGTTTTCATTGGTTCACACACGAGAACGCCCACTCCTTCGGCTAACTCGCCCGTCTCCGTCGGCTGCACCGGTCTGCTGTCCTGAAATGTGATTGCGGTAAACCTGGATGGATGTTGTTTGGTGTCTGTGACTTGGTGCTTTGTAAAGGCGTTTGAGAGAGTTGGTGACCTCTGTCCAGGTTCACTCACTTGGACATCACGACCCCCAGGTGTTCACCTGTCTCTTCTTCTGTGGTGGCATTCTTCACTCCTCTGCTTCCTGTTTCTGCGTTCACGGGATTATGTGATCATATGATCATGTGATGTGAGAACTGATCATTTAACTGTCCGATTGGTCAGTGAAGTGACTGAAGTGTTTCCACGGTAACATTAACATGTGATATCATCATAAGAATGCCACGACCACGTCTTAGTCACGCACACACACAGTCACTAGATTAATACAAGACAAGAGGACAAAGGACGAGCGAGGCTCAGAGTGAATGAGGAGAGAGAGGGAGGAGAGGGTTGTGTGAACTGTGTTTAATCTGCAGAGTGGGTGGTCCACACACACACACACACACACACACACACACACACACACACACACACACTCTCTCTGTATTGTTAGATGAGGGTGGGCTGATCAGACTGAAGTAGCAGCTATTCAAGTTGTTCTGTCCTGGTCCTGTTCTAGTCCTGTTCTGGTCCTGTCCTGGCCCTGTTCTAGTCCTGTCCTGGCCCTGTTCTGGTCCTGTCCTGGTCCTGTCCTGGCCCTGTTCTGGTCCTGTCCTGGCCCTGTTCTGGTCCTGTCCTGGCCCTGTTCTGGTCCCGTCCTGGCCCTGTTTTGGTCCTTTTCTAGTCCTGTCCTGGCCCTGTTCTAGACCTGTTCTGGTCCTGTCCTGGTCCTGTCCTGGCCCTGTTCTAGTCCTGTCCTGGCCCTGTTTTGGTCCTTTTCTAGTCCTGTCCTGGTCCTGTTCTGGTCCTGTCCTGGCCCTGTTTTGGTCCTTTTCTAGTCCTGTCCTGGCCCTGTTCTGGTCCTGTCCTGGCCCTGTTCTAGTCCTGTCCTGGCCCTGTTCTGGTCCTGTCCTGGCCCTGTTCTGGTCCTGTTCTGGCCCTGTTCTAGTCCTGTCCTGGCCCTGTTCTGGCCCTGTCCTGGCCCTGTTCTGGCCCTGTTCTGGTCCTGTCCTGGCCCTGTTTTAGTCCTGTCCTAGCCCTGTTCTAGTCCTGTCCTGGTCCTGTCCTGGCCCTGTTTTGGTCCTTTTCTAGTCCTGTCCTGGCCCTGTTCTGGTCCTGTTCTGGCCCTGTTCTGGCCCTGTTCTGGTCCTGTCCTGGCCCTGTTTTAGTCCTGTCCTAGCCCTGTTCTAGTCCTGTCCTGGCCCTGTTTTGGTCCTTTTCTAGTCCTGTCCTGGCCCTGTTCTGGTCCTGTTCTTGCCCTGTTCTAGTCCTGTTCTTGCCCTGTTCTAGTCCTGTTCTTGCCCTGTTCTGGTCCTGTTCTGGTCCTGCTCTGGCTCGGTTGTACTCTGTGTGTACTGTGTGTACTCTGTGTGTACTCTGTGTGTACTCTGTGTGTACTCTGTGTACTGTCTGTGTACTCTCTGTGTACTCTGTGTGTACTCTGTGTACTCTGCGTCAGTATTTTGGGTGAGTTTTAGTTTAAAAGTTGATTCATTCAGTGACTCAATTAATTACAACAGCTGCATATTAATTTTCACTAAATTGATTGATGAACTAATTGATTGATGAACTAATTGATTGATGAACTAATTGACTAATTGTCGGTCGCTCTGACAAAACAAACTGTGGGATGAGACCTGTTGTGTAAACGCTCAGATTGACTCTGTGTGTTGTCGCTCAGTGTTTACTGTATGTTTGTGTTATGTGTTATGTGTGTGTGTGTGTGTGTGTGTGTGTGTGTGTGTGTCTCCTGGGCTTAATGTCGGTATCTAAATTCATGTGCGGCGGCGTGGCGGCGGCGGCGGATCACAGGCGGATTGTGTTGGATTTGAGCTGAAGCCTCTTTAATCATCGTAACACCGTCATTAATATTCATGCAGTCAGCTGGAGCAGCAGAGTCTCTGCACACCAAACTTTCTGCTCAAAATGTATTAAATACAGCTTAAAAAATTAATAGACTTTAGTTTATATTACATGAAGAAGATGGGGGGAGGGGGGGGCAGACCCCCCCCATTGGTCGGTGTAGATTGGTCCTCTGATTGGCCTCTGTGTTTCCCCCTTTTTTTGCAGATTTTTCCATCTTTGACGAGACTTCAAAGCGAGCGCGAGGCATGAACGGTCATTTAGAAGGATTTAAGCACATTATCACATCTGTAATTGTACATGAATAATAAGACGAGCCGCCGCGCTCAATTAGCTCTGAGTCCACACCGCCATCGGGGGGGGTTTCAAAGTGAAAACGCTCCAAGGGGAAATTATTTAAGAAGCCTGATACAGTAGAACCAGGACCGGGACCTGGAACAAGACCAGGACCTGGACCTGAAACAAGTCCAAGACCAGAAACAAGACCAGGACAAGGAACAAGACCGGGTCCAGGAACAAGACCCGGACCGGGACTTGGTCCAGGCTCTCTGTCACCAATGAAACATCTGCACACTTTAAACGATGCGTTCGCTTGTCTGTACACACAATCAGATTTATCAGTGTCTTACTGTGTTTGGAGGTTTAGAAGTGTTACTATCACTACTATATCTGATGTGTACACTAACTAACTAGTCTAACTAGTGGCCCCCCCCCCCCCACACTTTATTCTGTCAGCGCTGCGGTGCAATCAGCAGCACTACAGCCTCACACAAGGTTTCTGGTTTTAGCCTGTGTGTGGTTTGTGTGTTCTCTGTTTTTAGTGGGTTCTTTCTGGGTTCCTCCCACAGTCCACCGACAGCCAGTCCAGGTCCTGGTCCTGGTCCTTAGGATCGCCGTGGTTTGTTCTGGTTCAGTGTCTCTGTGAGGAGTGTGTGGAGTCAGTTTTGAAAACACACTGTAAAAAGCCTGTTCACCTGTCTCACACACACACACTGTCAGTGTTAATGGCTGACTGTCTCGCTGATCTGTGTGTTTGTTGCTTACTTTGGACTTAATAAGCGTTTAACGTGTTTCCTGCCTCCATTTTAATTCTACCTGAGGAGCTGCGCTCTGATTGGTGGCCTCTTTAACGAGGCCTTAACGAGATAATAAAGCTGCAGACAGCTTACAGCTCGCTAATGATTAGCACAGACAGACAGGTGAGGGAGAGACAGGTGGTGTGTGACTTCCTGTTGCATCAGCTAACAGCTGTGCTTGTTGTGGTTTCAGCTAACCCCAGAGTGAACGTGGAGCTTCAACAACGTCTACCCTCACCTGGATCACCACACCTGGGCAGCCCCGACAGGTGCGCATCACTTCATCACCTGTTTCCTGCTGCTGAGCTCCAGGATACTCTGATAAAGGGTTACTCCGCTGTTTTGACATTGAGCCCTCTTGGTGCATAGGCTAGTTAGCCAAATGGGTCTGGCGCTGGGTCTAGTCTAGATCGAGTCAGGATTGGGTCTGGTCTGGGTCTAATCTGGATAAGGTTTAGATGTGGTCTGGATGTGGTCTGGGTGTGGTCTGGTCTGGATCAGGTCTGGTTCTGGATCGGGTATGGATCTGAGTCTGGTCTGGGTCTCGATTTGGCTCTGGTCTGGTCTGGTTTAAATTTGATCTGATCTGGTCTGGTTTACAGGTCTGGGATCAGCCTGAGTCTGGACCACGCTGACCGGCCTCAGGGTGAGTTACCATGGAAACCCTGTCCATCCACTATCACCTGATCACGACAGTGGTCCACAGTAAGCCTGATCCACTTCCTGTAAACACCAGGAAGTGGATCATTACTGTGGCTTTGATTGTGAAGTACTGCTAATGATCAGCAGCTGTCTGACTGCCTGTCTGTCTGTCTGACTGCCTGTCTCTGTGTCTGTCTGTCTCCAGCATCCTGCTTGCCCTCCCCTCTGTCCCTCAGGAGGTCTGTCTCTCCGGTCTCACCTGTCGTCCTCAGGAGGTCTGTCTCTCCGGTCTCACCTGTCGTCCTCAGGAGGTCTGTCTCTGCGGTCTCACTGTCGTCCTCCAGACCACCTGGAGGTCCAGGGGAGATGGACAATGACCTGTCCCCCAGGCGAGGCCCCTCTCCTCAGGCAGAGAGCTACACAGATGGCCCTGATGGAGGAAGAGCGTCCAGAGGTCCTGGTAGCCCCGCCCTCAGGAGACAGCTGGTCAGCTCCGACGACAGGTGAGGTCCTCCTGGCTCTGCAAGTAGTTCTACTAGTAGGACTCCTGCTGCTACCAGCACCACCTGTGTCCCTGAGAGTGACGGGGTTTTTTTCTTACCTGTATTTCTTGGGCCTTAAAATGGTGGGAATAGAGTGTGACCCCCCCCCGTAGAGTTTAAACGATGATCTCGTTATTGATGATTGTTATTAACGTGTGTTCGTGGCTCCTCCACATGGAGCAGATTCATTAAAAAGTTTTTTAATAAACTTCTTCAGGTTCTTATATTTCTGCGCTGTTTTTTCTGTCTTTTCTGTCTTTTCGGTGCTTTTTCAGGCCTCAGTTGCATCACAGTGAAATGTGACCTATTAAATTTAGATGTGATTTGATTAGTCGCAGCGTCAGACAGAAATAGAAGGATAGTAAAAGCAGTGGAGGCGGAGGAGAGGAAAGCTGATATTATAAAGTCAGAAACAGTCAATTACAGACGGGTGGCGGCCATGTTTACCTGCTTTATTACGCTAAGCAGCAGCGTGACCTTTAAGGTGATATGAGAGAATTACAGTCGTGGTTATTAAAGCGACGCCTCATAACCCGCCGCTCCGTCTGCGCGCCTCTCGTCTGATAACGGCAGGTTAACACACCTGACCGGCCACACACAGGTGATGCTCCCATCCAACACTCGCCTGATGTCACCGCTGCCCTGACCAATCACAGCCCGGCTCACTGGCAGCTCACGCCCCCCTTCTCTATAAGTCTTTATAATTCCACACGAAGCCTTAAAGGGACAGTCCGTATGAGTAGGAGTGTGGCTGTCTGACGACGCACCGCTGTTCTAACCGAAACCCGTTGTTTCCTCCAGCTCTCATCAGGATGTCTCGTTTGGGCCAATCACAGCGTCCGGTCAAGCTCAGAGTTTTGATAGAGACAAAAACATCTCGTTTTTACTGAAGGAGCTCGACGCTCTGAGAGACATCAACAAGAAAGTAAACACACACACACACACACACACACAGTCAGACAGTGTCCTCATAAGTACTGTGCACGTGAACAGTGACCTCACAGGTAGGCTAACAGCCGTCTGTGCTCCAGCTGCAGGAGCAGCTGGTCCAGAAGGAGAAGGAGCTGCAGAGGAGGGAGGTAGAGGAGGAGCTGAAGGAGGAGCAGAGGGAGGCCCAAGGCTGGGGGAGACCAGCAGGTAAGTTTCTGTGTGTGTGTGTGCGCGTGAGTGTGTGTGCGCGTGAGTGTGTGTGTGTGTGTGTGCATGCATCCGAGCGAGCGTGAGTGAGTGAGTGAGTGCGAGTGTGTGAGTGAGAGTGTGTGTGAGTGAGTGAGAGTGTGTGAGTGAGTGAGTGAGTGAGTGCGAGTGTGTGAGTGAGTGAGTGAGTGCGAGTGAGTGAGTGAGTGAGAGTGTGTGAGTGAGTGAGTGAGTGCGAGTGAGTGAGTGAGTGAGTGCGAGTGAGTGCGAGTGTGTGAGTGAGTGAGTGAGTGCGAGTGAGTGAGTGAGAGTGTGTGAGTGAGTGAGTGAGTGCGAGTGAGTGAGTGAGTGAGAGTGTGTGAGTGAGTGAGTGCGTGTGAGTGAGTGAGTGAGAGTGTGTGAGTGAGTGAGAGTGTGTGAGTGAGTGAGAGTGTGTGAGTGAGTGAGTGCGTGTGAGTGAGTGAGTGAGTGCGAGTGAGTGAGTGAGTGAGAGTGTGTGAGTGAGTGAGAGTGTGTGAGTGAGTGAGTGCGTGTGAGTGAGTGAGTGAGTGCGAGTGAGTGCGAGTGTGTGAGTGAGTGAGTGAGTGCGAGTGAGTGAGTGAGAGTGTGTGAGTGAGTGAGTGAGTGCGAGTGAGTGAGTGAGTGAGAGTGTGTGAGTGAGTGAGTGCGTGTGAGTGAGTGAGTGAGAGTGTGTGAGTGAGTGAGTGAGTGAGTGAGAGTGAGTGAGTGAGTGCGAGTGAGTGAGTGAGAGTGTGTGAGTGAGTGCGTGTGAGTGAGTGAGTGCGAGTGAGTGAGTGAGAGTGTGTGAGTGAGTGCGAGTGAGTGAGTGAGAGTGTGTGAGTGAGTGCGTGTGAGTGAGTGCGTGTGAGTGAGTGAGTGCGAGTGAGTGAGTGAGAGTGTGTGAGTGAGTGAGTGAGTGAGAGTGAGTGAGTGAGTGCGAGTGAGTGAGTGAGAGTGAGTGAGTGAGTGAGTGAGTGAGAGTGAGTGAGTGAGAGTGTGTGAGTGAGTGCGTGTGAGTGAGTGAGTGCGAGTGAGTGAGTGAGAGTGTGTGAGTGAGTGAGTGAGTGAGTGAGAGTGAGTGAGTGAGTGCGAGTGAGTGAGTGAGAGTGTGTGAGTGAGTGCGTGTGAGTGAGTGAGTGCGAGTGAGTGAGTGAGAGTGTGTGAGTGAGTGCGTGTGAGTGAGTGAGTGCGAGTGAGTGAGTGAGAGTGTGTGAGTGAGTGAGTGAGTGAGAGTGAGTGAGTGAGTGCGAGTGAGTGAGTGAGAGTGAGTGAGTGAGTGAGTGAGTGAGAGTGAGTGAGTGAGAGTGTGTGAGTGAGTGCGTGTGAGTGAGTGAGTGCGAGTGAGTGAGTGAGTGTGTGAGTGAGTGCGTGTGAGTGAGTGAGTGCGAGTGAGTGAGTGAGAGTGTGTGAGTGAGTGAGTGAGTGAGAGTGAGTGAGTGAGTGCGAGTGAGTGAGTGAGAGTGTGTGAGTGAGTGAGTGAGTGAGAGTGAGTGAGTGAGTGCGAGTGAGTGAGTGAGAGTGAGTGAGTGCGAGTGTGTGAGTGAGTGAGTGAGTGAGTGAGTGAGTGAGAGTGTGTGAGTGAGTGAGTGAGAGTGTGTGAGTGAGTGAGTGAGAGTGTGTGAGTGAGTGAGTGAGTGAGTGCGAGTGAGTGAGTGAGTGAGTGAGTGCGAGTGAGTGTGAGTGAGTGAGTGCGAGTGAGTGAGTGAGTGCGAGAGTGAGTGTGAGTGAGTGAGTGACTGCGAGTGAGTGAGTGAGAGTGAGTGTGAGTGAGTGAGTGAGTGAGAGTGTGTGAGTGAGTGAGTGAGTGTGAGTGAGTGAGTGAGTGAGTGAGTGAGTGAGTGCGAGTGAGTGTGAGTGAGTGAGTGCAAGTGTGTGAGTGAGTGAGTGAGAGTGTGTGAGTGAGTGAGTGAGTGAGTGTGAGTGAGTGAGTGAGTGAGTGAGTGCGAGTGAGTGTGAGTGAGTGAGTGCGAGTGAGTGAGTGAGTGCGAGAGTGAGTGTGAGTGAGTGAGTGACTGCGAGTGAGTGAGTGAGAGTGAGTGTGAGTGAGTGAGTGAGTGAGAGTGAGTGAGTGCGAGTGAGTGAGTGCGAGTGAGTGAGTGAGAGTGAGTGAGTGAGTGAGTGAGTGCGTGTGAGTGAGTGAGAGTGAGTGTGAGTGAGTGAGTGAGTGAGTGAGAGTGAGTGTGAGTGAGTGAGTGAGTGCGAGAGTGAGTGACTGCGAGTGAGTGAGTGAGAGTGAGTGTGAGTGAGTGAGTGAGTGCGAGAGTGAGTGAGTGAGTGAGAGTGAGTGAGTGAGTGCGAGTGTGAGTGAGAGTGAGTGAGTGAGTGAGTGAGTGCGTGTGAGTGAGTGCGAGTGAGTGAGTGAGTGAGTGCGAGTGAGTGAGTGAGTGCGAGTGAGTGAGTGAGTGCGAGTGAGTGAGTGAGTGCGAGAGAGTGAGTGAGTGAGTGCGTGTGAGTGAGTGAGTGCGAGTGAGAGTGAGTGAGTGCGAGTGAGTGAGTGAGTGTGAGTGAGAGTGAGTGAGTGAGTGCGAGTGAGAGTGAGTGAGTGAGTGCGAGTGAGTGAGTGAGTGAGTGAGTGCGAGTGTGTGAGTGAGTGAGTGAGTGAGTGCGAGTGTGTGAGTGAGTGAGTGAGTGAGTGCGAGTGAGTGAGTGAGTGAGTGCGAGTGTGTGAGTGAGTGAGTGAGTGAGTGAGTGAGTGCGAGTGTGTGAGTGAGTGAGTGCGAGTGTGTGAGTGAGTGAGTGAGTGCGAGTGTGTGAGTGAGTGAGTGAGTGCGAGTGAGTGAGTGAGTGAGTGAGTGAGTGAGTGAGTGAGTGAGTGAGTGAGTGAGTGAGTGAGTGAGTGCGAGTGAGTGAGTGAGTGAGTGAGTGAGTGCGAGTGTGTGAGTGAGTGAGTGAGTGCGAGTGAGTGAGTGAGTGCGAGTGAGTGAGTGAGTGAGTGAGTGAGTGAGTGAGTGAGTGAGTGAGTGAGTGCGAGTGAGTGAGTGAGTGAGTGAGTGAGTGAGTGCGAGTGTGTGAGTGAGTGAGTGAGTGCGAGTGAGTGAGTGAGTGAGTGAGTGAGTGAGTGAGTGAGTGCGAGTGAGTGAGTGAGTGAGTGCGAGTGAGTGAGTGAGTGAGTGCGAGTGTGTGAGTGAGTGAGTGAGTGAGTGAGTGAGTGCGAGTGAGTGAGTGAGTGAGTGCGAGTGTGTGAGTGAGTGAGTGAGTGAGTGCGAGTGAGTGAGTGCGAGTGAGTGAGTGAGTGAGTGAGTGCGAGTGTGTGAGTGAGTGAGTGAGTGAGTGCGAGTGTGTGAGTGAGTGAGTGAGTGCGAGTGTGTGAGTGAGTGAGTGCGAGTGAGTGAGTGAGTGAGTGAGTGAGTGAGTGCGAGTGTGTGAGTGTGTGAGTGAGTGAGTGACTATGTGTTTCCCCTCAGCCCTGATGGAGGAGGTGTTGGCAGCTCAGATGAACAGAGATCAGGCTCTGATGTCACGACTCCTGCTGGCCAATGAGGAAAGAGATGAGGCTCTGCTCCGAGCACGCCAACTGCAACATGCCACCGAGTACGCAACACACACACACACACACACACACACACACACACACACACACACAGTCACACACTCTCACACACACACAGTCACAGTCACACACTCTCACACACACAGTCACACACTCACACACACACACACTCACAGACTCACACACACAGTCACACACTCACACACAGTCACACTCACACACACACACACACAGTCACACATACATACACACACACACACACACACACAGAGTCTGAGCTTCCTGCTGCAGAGGATGAACCCTCACACTGTTTTTACTTCAGTCCATGTAAACAGGAACACGCTAACAACACGTGGTGGGCGGGGCCTGTTTTCATGGGGTTAATGATGAAGGTGAAGATGATGAAGATGTATTGATCTTATTGATAATCAGGTTTGTTTCCAGACGGACTGAAACGTGTTGATTCTCATATTTACACGTGTTCACTGTTCATATGAACCCCCCCTCCAGCGCCCCCCTCCTCAGTCTGGTTAAGAGCTGTGAAACGAGCTCTCGTCCTTTCGAGGAGCCTCCAAACAGACCAGAAAATCTAATTACAGATAATACCCCCCCGCCCCACCCCCCAGGATGAGAGGGTAATTGATATTGGAGGCCACAATCCTTTTTATGAGGGGCAGAATATGGAGGAGCATGTTCCATCTGTCGGGACTGAGAGAGTGTGTGTGTTTAATACTGATGTGTGTGTGTGTGTGTGTGTGTGTGTGTGTGTGTTTAATACTGATGTGTGTGTGTGTGTGTGTTTAATACTGATGTGTGTGTGTGTGTGTGTTTAATACTGATGTGTGTGTGTGTGTTTAATACTGATGTGTGTGTGTGTGTGTGTGTGTGTGTGTGTGTGTGTGTGTTTAATACTGGTGTGTGTGTGTGTGTGTTTAATACTGATGTGTGTGTTTAATACTGATGTGTGTGTTTAATACTGATGTGTGTGTGTGTGTGTGTTTAATACTGATGTGTGTGTGTGTGTGTTTAATACTGATGTGTGTGTGTGTGTTTAATACTGATGTGTGTGTTTAATACTGATGTGTGTGTTTAATACTGATGTGTGTGTGTGTGTGTGTTTAATACTGATGTGTGTGTGTGTGTGTGTGTGTGTGTGTGTGTTTAATACTGATGTGTGTGTGTGTGTGTGTGTGTGTGTGTGTGTTTAATACTGGTGTGTGTGTGTGTGTGTGTGTGTTTAATACTGATGTGTGTGTGTGTGTGTGTGTGTGTGTGTGTGTGTGTGTGTGTGTTTAATACTGATGTGTGTGTGTGTGTGTGTGTGTGTGTGTGTGTTTAATACTGATGTGTGTGTGTGTGTTTAATACTGATGTGTGTGTGTGTTTAATACTGATGTGTGTGTGTGTGTGTGTTTAATACTGATGTGTGTGTGTGTTTAATACTGATATGTGTGTGTGTGTGTGTGTGTGTGTGTGTGTTTAATACTGGTGTGTGTGTGTTTAATACTGATTGTGTGTATCAGTGTGTATTACAGTGTGTATTAGTGTGTGTCAGTGTGTATCAGTGTGTGTTAGTGTGTGTCAGTGTGTGTCAGTGTGTATCAGTGTGTGTTAGTGTGTGTCAGTGTGTATCAGTGTGTGTTAGTGTGTGTCAGTGTGTGTCAGTGTGTGTCAGTGTGTGTCAGTGTGTATCAATGTGTCAGTGTGTGTCAGTGTGTATTAATGTGTCAGTGTGTATCAATGTGTCAGTGTGTGTCAGTGTGTGTCAGTGTGTGTTAGTGTGTATTAATGTGTGTCAGTGTGTGTTAGTGTGTATTAATGTGTGTCAGTGTGTGTTAGTGTGTATTAATGTGTGTCAGTGTGTGTTAGTGTGTATTAATGTGTGTCAGTGTGTGTTAGTGTGTGTTAGTGTGTATTAATGTGTCAGTGTGTATTAATGTGTGTCAGTGTGTGTCAGTGTGTGTTAGTGTGTGTCAGTGTGTATCAGTGTGTGTTAGTGTGTGTCAGTGTGTATTAATGTGTGTCAGTGTGTATTAATGTGTCAGTGTGTGTTAGTGTGTGTTAGTGTGTGTCAGTGTGTATTAATGTGTCAGTGTGTGTTAGTGTGTGTTAGTGTGTGTCAGTGTGTATTAATGTGTGTCAGTGTGTAATAATGTGTGTCAGTGTGTGTTAGTGTGTATCAGTGTGTGTTAGTGTGTGTTAGTGTGTGTCAGTGTGTATTAATGTGTGTCAGTGTGTAATAATGTGTATCAGTGTGTGTTAGTGTGTATCAGTGTGTGTTAGTGTGTGTTAGTGTGTGTCAGTGTGTATTAATGTGTGTCAGTGTGTAATAATGTGTATCAGTGTGTGTTAGTGTGTATCAGTGTGTGTTAGTGTGTGTTAGTGTGTGTCAGTGTGTATTAATGTGTGTCAGTGTGTGTTAGTGTGTATCAGTGTGTGTTAGTGTGTATCAGTGTGTGTTAGTGTGTGTTAGTGTGTGTCAGTGTGTATTAATGTGTGTCAGTGTGTAATAATGTGTATCAGTGTGTGTTAGTGTGTATCAGTGTGTGTTAGTGTGTGTCAGTGTGTAATAATGTGTGTCAGTGTGTGTTAGTGTGTATCAGTGTGTGTTAGTGTGTGTCAGTGTGTATTAATGTGTGTCAGTGTGTAATAATGTGTATCAGTGTGTGTTAGTGTGTATCAGTGTGTGTTAGTGTGTGTTAGTGTGTATCAGTGTGTATTAGTGTGTGTCAGTGTGTATTAATGTGTGTCAGTGTGTGTTAGTGTGTATCAGTGTGTGTTAGTGTGTGTTAGTGTGTATTAGTGTGTGTCAGTGTGTGTTAGTGTGTGTCAGTGTGTGTTAGTGTGTGTTAGTGTGTATTAGTGTGTGTCAGTGTGTATTAATGTGTGTCAGTGTGTAATAATGTGTGTCAGTGTGTGTTAGTGTGTATCAGTGTGTGTTAGTGTGTGTTAGTGTGTATCAGTGTGTATTAGTGTGTGTCAGTGTGTATTAATGTGTGTCAGTGTGTGTTAGTGTGTATCAGTGTGTGTTAGTGTGTGTTAGTGTGTATTAGTGTGTGTCAGTGTGTGTCAGTGTGTGTCAGTGTGTGTTAGTGTGTATCAGTGTGTGTTAGTGTGTGTCAGTGTGTGTCAGTGTGTGTCAGTGTGTGTTAGTGTGTATTAGTGTGTGTCAGTGTGTATTAGTGTGTGTCAGTGTGTGTCAGTGTGTGTCAGTGTGTGTTAGTGTGTATTAGTGTGTGTCAGTGTGTATTAATGTGTGTCAGTGTGTGTTAGTGTGTGTTAGTGTGTATCAGTGTGTGTCAGTGTGTGTTAGTGTGTGTTAGTGTGTGTCAGTGTGTGTTAGTGTGTATTAATGTGTGTATCTGTGTATCAGTGTGTCAGTGTGTGTTACAGTGTGTATCAGTGTGTCAGTGTGTGTTACAGTGTGTATCAGTGTGTGTTACAGTGTGTATCAGTGTGTCAGTGTGTGTTACAGTGTGTATCAGTGTGTGTGTCAGTGTGTGTCAGTGTGTGTCAGTGTGTGTTAGTGTGTGTTAGTGTGTATTAGTGTGTGTCAGTGTGTATTAATGTGTGTCAGTGTGTGTTAGTGTGTGTTAGTGTGTGTCAGTGTGTGTTAGTGTGTATTAATGTGTGTATCTGTGTATCAGTGTGTCAGTGTGTGTTACAGTGTGTATCAGTGTGTCAGTGTGTGTTACAGTGTGTATCAGTGTGTGTTACAGTGTGTATCAGTGTGTCAGTGTGTATCAGTGTGTATCAGTGTGTCAGTGTGTGTTACAGTGTGTTACAGTGTGTATCAGTGTGTCAGTGTGTGTTACAGTGTGTATCAGTGTGTGCTACAGTGTGTATCAGTGTGTCAGTGTGTGTTACAGTGTGTATCAGTGTGTGCTACAGTGTGTATCAGTGTGTCAGTGTGTGTGTGAGGGACAGCAGGGTGTTAGAGCAGCTTTATTGGAGGCGGCTGGTCTTTCATTACCTGCTGTTCCCTGCAGAGTGCCGCCGCCTCGGCCACCTTATTACAGTTTATTACAGAAAAACAGCCGCCGCTAAATGAAAAGAGCGTCCCGCAGGAGATCCGCTCCTCACCGCTCCTCACCGCTCCTCACCGCTCCACAGCCAGCAGCGTGGCCGCCTGCACGGGGAGAAATATCCTCCTGAACGGCGGCGGAGGCGTCCGGCCGACCGCTCGGCGCCGACTCTGAAATGACGGAGAGTTTCAGGTGGACTTCTGGGACGCAGCGTAAATTACTGCACAGCTGCTGCAGCCGCTGCTCTCAGCCCGGCTGCTGGATACAGGCCGCCGCCGCCACCGCCTTTAATTTGGCAACACGGGGGGAGTTAAAGTACCCTGATCTGGTCTACCCCCCCCACAGCACACCCCTCAGTTATAACTATTATTTTTGTTGCTGTATCACACACATATATACGTGTGTGTGTGTGTATATGTACATGTGTGTGTGTGTGTGTATGTACGTGTGTGTGTGTGTACATGTGTGTACTTGTGTGTGTGTGTGGACATGTGTGTGTGTGGACATGTGTGTGGACATGTGTGTATGTGTGTGTACATGTATGTGTACGTGTGTGGACATGTGTGTGGACATGTGTGTGTGTGTGTACGTGTGTGTGGACACGTGTGTGTGTACGTGTGTGTGTACGTGTGTGTACGTGTGTGTGTGGACATGTGTGTGGACGTGTGTGTGGACGTGTGTGTGTATGTACGTGTGTGTGGACATGTGTGTGTACATGTGTGTGTGGAAGTGTGTGTACGTGTGTGTGTGTGGACGTGTGTGTGGACGTGTGTGTGGACATGTGTGTGTACGTGTGTGTATGTATGTGTGTGTGGACATGTGTGTGTGTATGTACGTGTGTGTGTACTTGTGTGTGTGGACATGTGTGTGTATGTGTGTGGACGTGTGTGTGTATGTACGTGTGTGTGGACATGTGTGTGTACATGTGTGTGTGTGGACATATGTGTGTGTGTGGACGTGTGTGTGTACATGTGTGTGTACATGTGTGTGTGTGTGTGGACATATGTGTGTGTGTGGACGTGTGTGTGTGTATGTATGTGTGTGTGTGGACATGTGTGTGTGTATGTACGTGTGTGTGTACGTGTGTGTGGATGTGTGTGTGTATGTACGTGTGTGTGTACGTGTGTGTGGACGTGTGTGTGGACATGTGTGTGTACGTGTGTGTGTGTATGTATGTGTGTGTGTGGACATGTGTGTGTGTATGTACGTGTGTGTGGATGTGTGTGTGTATGTACGTGTGTGTGTACGTGTGTGTGGACGTGTGTGTGTACATGTGTGTGTGTATGTACGTGTGTGTGTACGTGTGTGTGGATGTGTGTGTGTATGTACGTGTGTGTGTACGTGTGTGTGGACGTGTGTGTGTACATGTGTGTGTGTATGTACGTGTGTGTGTATTGATCGATCTTTGATGGACAGTGAGATCTATAGAAACAGACATGTCTGTCCCAGCCGGTCCTGTCTCACTGATCATCCTGTCTGTCCTCAGGTGGGATGGCGCCGGCCCCGAGGACGCCGACACGGTAAGAACAGTGAGCGTTTGTCGTTTGGCCGCTGTGGCGTGGGGTTTATCGATCTGATCAGCCCGGCTTTGATTGGTCAGGATGTCGACGAGCTCCTGCGCCAAATCTGCGACGCTGACTCGGTCCAGGAGGTCCAGCAGGTCGGGTCGGTTCTAGTCCAACGTCTGCGCTTGGCACGGCAACGGAGGAATGACATCACTGCTCAGGAGATGAAGGCTGTGATGGAGGAGAGAGACGGCTCCGTCGCCAAGGTGAGTCTGTTTGCCTGTCTGTCTGTTTCCCTGCTTGCCTGCTCACCTGTCTGTCTGTCTGATCACCTGACGTGGAACTAATGTGTCAGAGTTGTTGAATATAAGTGAAGTTGCACATGATCCCAGCCGGTCACATGATCTGATGATGTCGGTGTTTCCTGTGACATCATTGTGGTGCTTCCTGTCTGTTTCACCAGGTTGTTGACGTGGATCATTGTCGTGGTTACGGCGGCCCTGGAGGCCCAAACCTCAAACATTTATGGTTTGAATGTGAACATGAATAATTTGAACAGAGTGAAAACAAACCAGCGGCGGACAAATAATAAAGCTGCCGACACGATGAGTATGTTTACCGAACAGAATCGTGTGTGTGTGTGTGTGTGTGTGTGTGTGTGTGTGTGTGTGTGTGTGTGTGTGTGTGTGTGTGTGTGTGTGTGTGTGTGTGTGTGTGTGTGTGTGTGTGTGTGTGTGTGGTGTCATCCAGGTAATGACATCATCCAGGTCATCTCTCAGAGATCCTAATCTGTCACATCCGCACATTTTAGCATGAAAGAGAAACAGGAAGTGTCTGAGTTGCGCTGCGATCTTCTGAACACGCTTCACACACGCTAAAGGTCAATGATCAGACATGATCAGGTGTGATCAGGTGTGATCAGACTGGGTTCGCTCAGCAGGGCTGTTGTGACTCAGACTGGTTTAATCAGTGCGAAGGATCAGAATCAATCAATAATCAATAAGTGGAGCTGAGATGTGGACGCCGTCTGTCTGCTGCTCTGAGCTGATTATTATCAGTTTATTACCAAAACCTGCAGAGTCCTGGATTTATTACCCACAATTCATCTGGAGCCATATCCCGCTCTCTGTGGGGTGGGGGGGCAGAAATGAAAAAGATGAGACGTCTGACTGATGGGAGGGGGGTCGGGCTCCCAGCATGCCATGCGGCAGGTGGCTGCTCACAGGCTCCGCCCCCTCCTGATGTGTCTGATAGATCCAAACTTTGATCTGTCCCTCACTGTGTCACCAAGGCAACCAGTCTGCAGCAGCACTGTAACCACGGCAATGGTCGCCAAGGGAGACGGGGGAGGGATGGAGACAGAGGGTACTTTAAAGACCAGTACTTTTTCCTCTAAACGCAGTACTATTACTGCTGATGTAGTACTTTTACTGTAAACGCAGTACTTTTACTGTAAACGCAGTACTTTTACTGCTGATGTAGTACTTTTACCGTAAACGCAGTACTTTTACTGCTGATGTAGTACTTTTACTGTAAACGCAGTACTTTTACTGCTGATGCAGTACTTTTATTGTAATCGCAGTACTTTCACAGTTGACGTAGAACTTTTACTCTCTACTATAACCACACCCCACCCGACTCCCTTCCGTCACCATGGCAACACGCCGTCCGCCTCCATTAACCCCACAAAACTCACTTCAGCATCACCAGCTCGCTGCCGCTAACCCCCACCAATATCACCGCACCGCCATCTTTTAACACCCCGCCCCCCTGCGTTAACACCACCCCTCCACGGTAACACCTTAATCCCGCCCTTGCGCGCTGGCGGCGGCGTGCCGAAATATGTTTCAAATGCTGCCGTAATCCTCGGAGGAGAAGAAGAAGAAGAGAACACTCCACTGGAGGATTCCTCTTCTCCCCCCCCCCCGCAGCTCACCGATCCCTCGCTCCCTCTCCTCATCTCTTAGGGATTATCTCCCCACCGCCGCCGGGACTTCTGGGAAATATTAGAAAACTGGGGGAGGCGTCCCCCCCACCCCCCTTCCCTCCACCCAGCCTCGTGTGACAGCTGCTTTTTATTGAGCTGAAAGCAGGTGATCACACCTGGATGAGACCACACACACACACACACACACACACACACACACACACACACACACAGGCCTCTCTTTTAAGGACCATTCCACTGTTTTTACACCTGTCTGAACTGATTTACTGATGGGACATAATGAGTTACCTGTTGCCTGCCTGTCAGGCAGATTAGACAGATCAGACAGAGCAGTGATGGTGCTCCTATACACTGTGTTCCAAATTATTATGCAAGTAGGATTTCAGTTAAATAAACTTTAGTTTTTTTGTTTTTCAATGAAACGTTTCACTTGTGTTGTTTCTCCTGTCTGTTTAAAACACTGACATCAATTTCAGACAGGTTTGATAATTAATTTGGCAGGTGAGCCTAATTAAAGGGAAACTACTTAAGGAGGTTGTTCCACATTATTAAGCAAGTCACAGGTTTCATGCAATCTGGGGAGAAAGAAAGATCTTTCTGCAGATGAAAAGAGTGAAATATTGCAATGCCTTGCAAAAGGTACGAAAACACTGGAAATTTCAAGAAAACTTAAGAGAGATCATCGTACTGTGAAAAGACGTGTGTGATTCAGAGTGCAGACGGGTTCCCTCAGATAAAGGTGCATTGAGGAAGATTTCTGTCAAGCAAATACATCGTATTAAGACAGCAGCTGTTAAGAAGCCACTGCTGAGCAGCAAACAGGTATTTGAAGCTGCTGGTGCCTCTGGAGTCCCAAGAACCTCTCGACGTAGGATCCTTCAGAGGCTTGCAGTTGTGCATAAAGCTGTATTTCGGCCACCCCTAACCAACGCTCACAAGGAGAAATGTTTGCAGTGGGCTCAGAAATACATGAAGACCAATTTTCAAACAGTTTTATTCACTGATGAATGCCGTGCTACACTGGATGGTCCACATGGATGGAGTTCTGGGTGGCTGGTGGATGGCCACCATGTCCCAATAAGGCTGCAACGTCAGCAAAGAGGTGGTGGAGTGATGTTTTGGGCTGGAATAATGGGGAGCGAGCTGGTAGGCCCCTTCAGGGTGCCCAAAGGTGTCAAAATGACCTCTGCAAAATATGTGGAGTTCCTAACGGATCATTTCCTGCCTCGGCATAAAAAGAACTGTGCCTTGTGTGTGAGTAAAATCATTTTCATGCAAGACAATGCACCATCCCATGCTGCAAAGAATACCATTGAGTCCTTGGCTGCTATGGGCATAAAGGGAGAGAAAATCATGGTGTAGCCACCATCATCCCCTGACCTCAACCCTATTGAGAACCTGTGGAGCACCCTTACAAGGAAGATCTATGAGGGTGGGCGGCAGTGTACCTCAAAACAGCAGCTCTGGGAGGCAATTCTGGCAACCCAGGCAGAAAGTATCCATGGACTCACAAGTTCAATGGATGGGAGAGTTGTGAAGGTGATATTCAAGAAGGGCTCCTGTGTTAACATGTAACTTGACCTGTAAAGATGTTTTTGATTGAAACAGCATTTATTTTGAGAAAAGAATATCTCCTATTGCAGAGAATACAACAGATTTCTGTTTTCAGTTCTTTATAACCTACTGAAGGCTTTGAAACTCTCTTGTGCATAATAATTTGGAACACTGTATTTTGAGTTATTTAAAAAAGAAATACAGTCGTCATCATCTGAAGTTTAGTTTAATAAAATCCTGATTATAATATAATAGTCGAGGACTTAAAAACTCGGACCGACTGTCATTTGTATTGACTATTTAGGAAAAACGAACAAACACTGCATATGCGTAATAATTTGGAACACAGTGTAGATAATTAATACTGATCACATCAATGAGGAATCAATGATAATAATCGATAATAACTGTTGAAACACAGTTCATGTCAACATGATGAGCAGCAGGATGTCCCGCCATGATTACTCTGAAGAAAGTAACCTGAGGAGTCACATGACCTGTAACAGCTCTAACACAGCTGAACACCTGCTCTGTAACACCTGAGCTGACATCACTGATCTTGTGCCCCTCTCTGAGAACCAGGTTCCATAGCGACATCTGAGGAACCCAAAGGTTCCTCTAAAGACCCCCCCCCTTCAGGAGAGCAGCAGCAGGTCCCGAGTCTGTTCAGTCTGATGGAGACGTGAACGTGATCACATGTTCTGACCAAAGTGAACACTGGGTCACTTTAACAGGATTCAGATCTTCTGGACACTGAGACTCTGACGTGGACTTTAGAGACACCTGAGGAGGACCTGAGCTCTGACGGAGACCTGCCTCTGGCTCACAGACACTCATCTGGTCCATGGAGCGTCTCCGGCGGGAGGCTGCTGAGGTGCAGCAACAGCCGCCGACAATAAACAGAAGCTTTGTGTGTCTGAAGAGGAGCCGGAGATGAACTGACGTCCTCAGAGACTCTGAAGCTGCTTCTGATAGAAAGCTGTCACTCTGCACCTGCTGCACCTGCTGCACCTGCTCATTTTATCATCCGCTGGAGTCCAGAGCTAGTTAGCATGGAAGCTAACAGCAACATTGATAGATTATTGATGCTCCCGCAGCCCCGTCTGCTTCCCTCCATCCACACCACCTTCACCACCAGGAGGCCACGCCAACTCAGGAGACAGGAAGTGGAGACCATCCCAGACCTCTGGACTGTAGCCTGTAGTGACACGTCAATAGTTGACAGGATCTCTGTCTATCAGCTGATCAGATCAATAATCCTGATTGTCTCTCTGCAGTGTAAACGCCTGGAACAGGATCTGATCCAGGAGAGAGAGCAGAGGGCGGGCCAGGTAAACACACACATGAATACACACTCTCTCTCTTGCATACTAACCGGTGGTCTCTGTGTTGAATGGGGATGATGGGATGTCTGCTCCGTCGTCATGACAACCTGCCGTGGAGACACTGCAGCTTGTTTGCCAACAACTTGTTATTCAAACAGGGTCGTCGTTGTGTGTGTGTGTGTGAGTGTACTGAGAACAGTCCTCCAGGACTTTTGGTCGGGTCCAGGTGCAGGTCCAGGTCCAGGTCCTGGTCCTGGTCTGTCCTCAGATCCTGTGTCCTTGGTCGTCCCTCAGAGCGCAGGTAGATGGTCCAGTGTCGTCATTGATTAACCCATGGATAGGGGAGGGTTTGCTTCAGGTGAGATCTTTGACTGACTGAGTTATTGATGGCACCATCCTCTGATAGGTCGCTATCAGAGGACCCCCCCCCCCCCCGCCGCTCGCCGTGTTTCCGTCTGTGAGCTATATTAGATTCTGTTATTACTGTAGCTCAGTCTGTTAATTAGGCCGAGGCTGCGGGGGATTACAGCCTGGAGAGCTTTTTAATTTCACCAGAAACACCAACAGCTGCTGAGAAATCACCCGACAGACTGTCAGGGAGCCGCCACACGCACCCAGCTGGAGCCAGGGCCAGAACCAGAACCACGCACCCAGCTGGAGCCAGGGCCAGAACCAGAACCAGAACCACGCACCCAGCTGGAGCCAGGGCCAGAACCAGAACCTAGGGTAGTGAACCAGACCTTGTGTCCTCAGAACGTTTCCGAGCGGCGTTGTCTAGCAACGGTAACAGGACCTAGAAGTTAAAGCTAAGCTAACAGGACCTAGAAGTTAAAGCTAAGCTAACAGGACCTAGAAGTTAAAGCTAAGCTAACAGGACCTAGAAGTTAAAGCTAAGCTAACAGGACCTAGAAGTTAAAGCTAAGCTAACAGGACCTAGAAGTTAATGTATTTGTAGTTTTTTCCTGTAGTTTAGGTTTCAGTTTGGAACACACAGGAAGTGATGTAATGACAGTTGGAGCAGGTGTTTGGTGTTGAGACGGACCAGCTGATCAAACACAAACTTCAAGGGGCCATCGGCTGGGGGGGGGCTGACCTCAGGGGCTAATTTGTTGTGAACTACCCCTTTAAATGTTAAAGGTCAGAGGAGCCCCCCCACTCCCTCCTCCTCATCCTGTTTCTCCTCCTATGTTAATAGAGGAGGACACCCCCCCAATGTTAAAGGTCTGGGCAGGTTAGCCCCCTCATTAAAGGTCGCCCCCCCCCATCCCCTGCTCATCTCATTTGGAGACGATAATCAGTCATCGACTTGTTTGAAGCGTCTCCTCCGGCCCCCCTGGAAATGGTACACACTGACTCTGTGTGGGGGGGGCAGAGAGAGAGGAGGAGGAAGGAGGGGGAGGAAGAGGTGAGGAGAGGAAAGGAAAGGAGGAGGTGTGGAGGAGGGAGGTGGGGGGGGGAGAGGAGGAGGCTTTACTCTACTCCTGCTGAGCTGTGCGTCCTACCCAGAATGCACCTGGAGGTTTGAGGAGTCCTCAGGATGAAGAGTGTCGACACTCGTGTCAGTTAATTAGTTCATTAGTTCATTAGTTAATTAATCCTTTATGTAAACAGATGTTAATGAGTTTTATGTTGTTCTGTGTGTGTGTGTGTGTGTGTGTGTGTGTGTGAGTGAGATTGACAGGGCTGATGTCAGCCAATGGGAGTGGAGCTCCTTCATCATCATCCTCATCCTCACTCAGCTCGTCCTGTCTGTATCAGCTCATTGTCCGCTGTGATTGACGTGTGTTTTATCCAATCAGGACCAGCTGCTGAGGTGCTACAGAGGGAAGGGCGGAGCTCCGGAGGACCAATGGCAGTCAGAGGCGGAGCCACAGGTGCTGCGAGCCAATCACAGGTCAGACTCCTCAACATCATCATTGTCATCATCATCACATTCATCACCATGTTAACAGTCACCTGTTCCAAATGGAGGTCTGGGCACTAGTTACAGAGGCCTGGGGACTAGTTACAGAGGCCTGGGGACTAGTTACAGAGGCCTGGGGACTAGTTACAGAGGCCTGGGGACTAGTTACAGAGGCCTGGGGACTAGTTACAGAGTGGGTATCATCTGAGATGTTTCTGCAGAACTCCTCTCCTGTTAGACTTTATAGATCTGAATGATCTGACACAGTCTCTGTGGGATGTTGGTGGGTGACTGTTCTAATGGAGGAGCAGAGAAGCCTGGAGGACTGCAGCTCTGCCTCCTGGTCTAGGCCCTGCTTCCTGGTCTAAGCCCTGCCTCCTGGTCTCGGCCCTGCCTCCTGGTCTAAGCCCTTCAGTTTTTGGACTAATAAACTGTAGATCAGGGAGCAGCCTTCTCTTCTAATCAGACCAGGTCTTCCCCAGAAAGACTGCCAGTTCTCTATGAAGCCCACATCTGGAGTTTGAAGAAGTCTGCGTTCTGCGACGAAACATGACCGAGCGGTAAATCCGAACCAGAGATGGGGGGGGCTGCTCGAGGCCCCCAGGCTGTTTGTCCTCTCTGTGTAAACTGTGAGCATCCATACATCATCAGGATGGATGCTGAGCTCCTGCAGAGACCCGGGCTGCAGTTTTCCTGCTTCTGAGAACCATCTGTGTGATTCTGCTTTTTTTATAGAACCCGTTTAGTTTTTTTGGGGGGGGGGGTGATGGTCAGCGAACTCATCACCAGGGTCCAGACAAATCTGTGACCACGGACTCACTTATTCTGTTTGCAGCAGGTGATGACAGGACAGGTGAGGGTGTGATCCACAGCTAACCCTAAGCCCCTCCTCTGGGGGGTTCACAGGGCTGGGGGTTTGTTCCTGGGGGCTTCCTGTCAGCATGCTGCCATTGAAGTTCCTTCCAGTGTGTCTGAATCAGAGTAAAGAACAT
>NC_092024.1:25618341-25628341 GCF_042242105.1 Pempheris klunzingeri | reverse complement strand
TCATCACATTACTGTCATCACGTTACTGTAACTTTCATCACATTACTGTTACTGTCATCACATTACTGTCATCACATTACTGTCACTGTCATCACATTACTGTTACTGTCATCACATTACTGTCATCACGTTACTGTAACTGTCATCACGTTACTGTCATCACGTTACTGTAACTGTCATCACATTACTGCCATCACGTTACTGTCATCACGTTACTGTCATCACATTACTGTCATCACGTTACTGTAACTGTCATCACGTTACTGTCATCACGTTACTGTAACTGTCATCACATTACTGCCATCACGTTACTGTCATCACGTTACTGTCATCACATTACTGTCATCACATTACTGTCACTGTCATCACATTACTGTCACTGTCATCACATTACTGTAACTGTCATCACATTACTGTCATCACGTTACTGTTACTGTCATCACGTTACTGTCATCACGTTACTGTTACTGTCATCACATTACTGTCATCACGTTACTGTTACTGTCATCACATAACTGTCACTGTCATCACATTACTGTCACTCTCGCTCCCCCTCTCTCTCTCTCTCTCTCTCTCTGTCTCTGCCCCCCCTCCCCCTTTGATCGGCCTCCTCCTCTCTCCCCCTCTTTTCCTCTTCTCTTTTTCTGGAGGGGATTTCTTTGCTCTTTTCGTTGCTCGGGCACAATTGTGTTATTGGAGATAATTAATTCCAATCCCCATCAAAAGGCCTCTGTGGCCCCAGGGCCCCCGCTCTGTCTTTCTAGTGGGGGGAATGAAAGGCGAGGGGAAGAAAGGGGCCGAGGGCCGCCGTATTGTGGGCGACATTTCCCTCCATAAGGCGCGAGCAGAGAGAAAAGAGGCCGAGGGCTTTACTCAAATGATGCTGGAGGCCCCGGGCCGCCGGAGGGCCCCGACTGGCCCCCCCTCCGCCCCGCCAGGAACATATGGCTCGTATTACAGCAGACTGGGTGGCAGGGGGGGCCAACACGGACACACACATTTATATCATATTTATGTACTTCAATAACATTTACTACTTCTAATATAATCCAATGGAGAGCAGAATTATTATCATTATTAATAAGAGCAGAACTACTATTATTAATATTAATATTATTATTAATAAGAGCAGAACTACTATAATTAATATTATTATTAATAAGAGCAGAACTACTATAATTAATATTAATATTATTATTAATAAGAGCAGAACTACTATTATTAATATTATTATTAAGAGCAGAACTACTATAATTAATATTAATATTATTATTAATAAGAGCAGAACTACTATTATTAATATTAATATTATTCATAAGAGCAGAATTATTCATATTATTGAATAGTCTTAATTGTGATGAATAATAAGAATGATGATCTATTATTACTGTCATTGCTACAGTGTGTGTTTTATCATCACTGGTGCTCTGTTTTATTTAGAAAGAGAACCAGGTGCTCTCTGATGGTTCCTGATTGTTCCTGGTGGTTCCTGATTGTTTGTGGTGGTTCCTGATTGTTCCTGGTGGTTCCTGGTGGTTCTTGGTGGTTCCTGGTGGTTCCTGATTGTTTGTGGTGGTTCCTGATTGTTCCTGGTGGTTCCTGGTGGTTCCTGGTGGTTCCTGGTGGTTCCTGATGGTTCCTGATGGTTCCTGGTGGTTCCTGATTGTTCCTGGTGGTTCCTGGTGGTTCCTGATTGTTCCTGGTGGTTCCTGGTGGTTCTTGATGGTTCCTGGTGGTTCCTGATTGTTCCTGGTGGTCCCTGGTGGTTCTTGGTGGTTCCTGGTGGTTCCTGATTGTTCCTGGTGGTTCCTGATTGTTCCTGGTTGTCCCTGGTGGTTCCTGGTGGTTCCTGATTGTTCCTGGTTGTCCCTGGTGGTTCCTGGTGGTTCCTGATGATACAGATGTGAGACCCTCACTATCTGATGATGTTCTATCTGTGATCATTTTCTAATAATTGAACAGAATTACACACCGTACGTCATCTTCTTGTATCCTTTACTAATTATTGGTTTAAACAGATTTGCTTCAAAGCGAGAAAATCAAGCTTCAGTCAGGACATAGGAGGGGAGAAGGTGTGTGTGTGTGTGTGTGTGTGTGTGTGTGTGTGTGTGTGTGTGTGTCTGTGTGTGTGTGTGTGTGTGTGTGTGTGTGTCTGTGTGTCTGTGTGTGTGTGTGTGTGTGTGTGTGTGTGTGTCTGTGTGTGTGTGTGTCTGTGTGTGTGTGTGTGTGTGTGTGTGTGTGTGTGTGTGTGTGTGTCTGTGTGTGTGTGTCTGTGTGTGTGTGTTATTTGAATTTGACGTGAAACTTTATTATTCATTATTTAACATTTAGGCGTTTTGAAGCTCCAAACCAAACTCTGTTCATTTTTTAATGTTTTTTCTCTTCGGCGAGGCCTCACAGCTGTGACCCTCCACAATAAAAGCCTCTGTGTGTTTGGTTAAATCATGAAGGTCAGCGTCAGTAAAACGGCAATAAGCAGCTGATCCACAGACAAATCAAATGTCAGGTGACACATTACACACACTTCACGCACTGTATTCATGCTGTCAGTGAACGCACCAACCTGAAATAAACACTCCTTTTCTAATTTCATCGGCGGTTTTATGTGAATGAGTGTCAGTTTGTGGTCACCTGTTTACCTGCAGTCACCTGTTCACCCAACAACAACAACAAGCGTCACATGATGGACTTTAAATGTCGCTGCTGATTTTTAATCGAATTAGAGTTTTTTCAACATCCTGGTTTTTGAAATCATTTTGTACAGAACGAAGAAGAGAGGAAGGAAAGAGGAGAGGCCGCTCAGGGGGGGGGGGTTCTCGAGTTTATTCCGAGTGAACGGTGCTATTAGTTTGGATCATTTCAATGTTTCTACTCTGCTCTTATATTTCTATTCTGACGGCCTGTTAAGAAATATGTCACTATAATAAACTGCAACCTGCCGCTCGGCTCTTCGGCTCTCGGGCCGCCGTCTCGGGATCATGTTAGCGGATAATTAGCGGATAATTGGAGGATAATTGGAGACATTTCGCGGCTCTGCGGCCAAAATGTGAGAAGAAGCTGCAGATCAAAGTGAAATCTGTCGGGATGTGTTCAGGTTCACCGAGCGGCTCCGGAGGTTACGGCCCACAAAGGAGCTCCAAATCCGGGCACAGCGGCGGCGCTTTGAGCCGCTCCGAGGCCGCAGGAGGAGCGCCGTGCCCGGGGGAGGGAGGCCGGGAAGAACCGGCCGAACCCGGACCCGATCTCTGAGGATCCGTAGGAGGAGGAGGAGGAAGAAAAGTAATAAAGAAAAAGAAAAATGAAGACAAAGAAAATAAAAACATTCCGAAAATAAACTGGAAACAAACAGCTGATGGTGATAATAAAAATAAATAATAATAATAATAATAATATAATGATGATAATAGTAACAATAATAATAGTAAAAATAATAATAGCAATGATTGACTTTTCTTTATTGATCCCCCACAGGGGAAAATTCAACATGTTACAGCAGCAACAAGTAATAGAAAAAAAGAAAGAAGAAAGAAAACAACAGTAGAAAATAAGCAATAGTAAATACATATATGTTGTAATGATAAATAAATATTTACACTATGGACATAAATATACAAGTATGATGATAATAATAACAATAGTAACAATAATAATAGTAATGATAATGATAATATTAATAATAATATAAAGAACAGAAACCAAATTAAAAACAACCAGAAACGAGTTTTCTTTTTATCGTTTCCGTGAGGATAATATGATATATATTTTTATATAGGTTATATATTTTATATAGTTTATATATTTTTATATAGGTTATATATTTTATATAGTTTATATATTTTTATATAGGTTATATATTTTATATAGTTTATATATTTTTATATAGGTTATATATTTTATATAGTTTATATATTTATATAGTTTATATATTTTTTATATATTTTATATAGTTTATATATTTTTATATATTTTATATATTTTATATAGTTTATATATTTTTATATAGGTTATATATTTTATATAGTTTATATATTTTTATATAGGTTATATATTTTATATAGTTTATATATTTTTATATAGGTTATATATTTTATATAGTTTATATATTTTTATATAGGTTATATATTTTATATAGTTTATATATTTATATAGTTTATATATTTTTTATATATTTTATATAGTTTATATATTTTTATATATTTTATATATTTTTATAAATTTTATATATTTTATATAGTTTTATATATTATTTTATATAGATCGGGGATTAATAAAGTATGTTGATTGATTGATTGATTAGAACTGTAAACTTATACATTATTATAAATGGTTATTGATTATTGTATATGTGTATAATCGATAATGAATGATCTTATATTATTAGAATCTTTCTAAACATAATTATAGACTTATTGTTGATTACTTTACAGGTTATAAAATATTATTATAGATTATTATAGATTATTAGAATTGATCATGATTGATAATCAATGAGGCCTGTAGGTGATTTTGTGGCATTTCATCTGTGTGGAAAACTCATATCACCTGATCCAGACCTGATCCAGACCTGATCCAGACCTCAGAGGGGATCCAGACCTCAGAGTGGATCCAGACCTGATCAGACCTCAGAGGGGATCCAGACCTGATCCAGACTTCAGAGGGATCCAGACCTCAGAGGGGATCCAGACCTGACCCAGACCTGATCCATACCTCAGAGTGGATCCAGACCTGATCAGACCTCAGAGAGGATCCAGACCTGATCAGACCTCAGAGGGGATCCAGACCTGATCAGACCTCAGAGGGGATCCAGACCTGAACAGACCTCAGAGAGGATCCAGACCTGATCAGACCTCAGAGGGGATCCAGACCTGATCAGACCTCAGAGGTAAGATATTCTACATTTAACATGCCGTTAATTACAGGGATCCGTATAATTCAATCATTTATTGATCCTGTATAGATCAGTTATTGGCCCTTAACTGATCTGATGATCACTCGTTGTCTATTGAACAGTTTAATAAACTGACTCAAGGAGAAACGAGCTGATTGATCAATAATCAGAAACAACAAATCAATCAATGGTTGCTTGTTTTATTTCAAAATGACAGAATAAGTTAAGAACATGAAGAAGAACATGCAGCAGAGTCAAAAGCCGACAAGAAACAAACACAGTGGGGGGGGGGGGGGGGGGGGTCCTTTTCTAATCCTCCTTCCCTCCTCCCTGCAGCCCTGGGGGAGGATGATGAAGAGGAGGAAGAGGAGGATGTCAGAGCTGTTTTTTTTAGAAAAGAGAAGAAGATGCAACCTCCCGCTTCATTCATGCACATGGTAATAATAATCGATAATCAATAATCAGTGATACACAGAGTGGATTTCATCATCAGGAAACAGGAAAAGGATTCTCCTTTTACACACAGAGTGAGAGTCACCAAACAAAGATCCTATCGATCAATCAATCAATCAATCCATCGGGATCCACCAAGAGATTCAATCATTACTTTAATCATCAATAGTGATTGATCAGGAAACAGGATTTTTGAATGTTGATCATGTGATGAATAATCGTCAGATAGTTTATTGACATATTTATTGATGAAAAGGATAATCAATACTGTGATTGGTTTATGTCACTGATTCTGACGTAAGGAGGCCCTTTAGTCCTTTAGTCCAGGTGAAGAAGACCGTGAGAGGTGACTGAAAGCTCAGGAGACCCGAAGCTCAACGGACCAAATTACAACAAAAACCCGCCAGCAGAGATCAGAGAGGGATGATGAAGATGAGGATGAGGATGAGGATGAGGATGAGGATGATGAAGATGAAGATGAAGATGAAGATGAAGATGAGGATGAGGATGATGAAGATGAGGATGAAAATGATGATGATGATGATGAGGAGGATGAAAATGATGAGGATGATGATGATAAAGATGATGAGGATGATGAAGATGATGAGGATGATGATGATAAAGATGATGAGGATGATGAGGATGATAAAGATGATGAGGATGATGAAGATGATGAGGATGATGAAGATGATGATGATGAGGATGAAGATGATGAGGATGATGACGATGAAGATGATGAGGATAAAGATGAGGATGAAAATGATGAAGATGAGGATGAGGATGATGATGATGATAAAGATGATGAAGATGATGAGGATGACGAGGATGATGAAGATGATTATGAAGATAAAGATGATGAATGAGGATGAAGATGATGATGAGGATGAAGATGATGAGGATAAAGATTATGAAGATGAGGATGAAAATGATGAAGATGATGATGAGGATGAGGATGAAGATGAAGATGAAGATGAAGATGATGATGATGAGGATGAAGATGAAGATGAAGATGAGGATGATGAAGACGTCGCTGTGTTGCTGAATTCTTTATTTCAACAAACGAATTATTTTTATTTAAAGTTTTAATTTCAAACGTCGTCTGAGAAACGTTCCTGCTTCTAATTTATTTCATGAATTGAAAGTCAGATGTGATTCGTCAATACTGACTCATCAGGATTAATTATTGATCATCAGGATTCACCAGAACATTCAGAGAAAATCCTCCTAAAACTTCAGCTTTAATCAATAATCAAATCGATTGACGCCTCTGAGCAGACGGAGGATCAGACGGGGGGGACGTGTTTGAGTGCAGTGACCCTTTAAACAAAGAGGCCTTTGATCCGTGGGGGGGTTCTCCCCCTGAGGGTCACGACCCCTTCAGAGGTCGTGGGAGAAGCAAACGCTCCTCATATTTCTGATCAAAATACAGAATTACATGATTAATCTGTCACCATGACGACCTGGCCGCCATCCTTAAACCCACCGGGAGGCCAAAGCTGAAGCTGCGGAGCCCCCAGAGATACCCCGACCTGCGGGTCGGGGCCCCCGGGGGGGCAGCAGATAAATAGTGGATAATGAACCATAGAGGGCTGCGAGGACGGTTTATAATGAAGAGACTTTGTGTGGAGCTCTCTGGTCTGATGGGCTCGTTCTTCCTCCTGCGTGTGAAAGGAGACGGTTCAGTCTGAGTCACAGTGAAACCAGCAAGTCAATCAGTGTCATCACAGTCAGACAGGAAGTCCAGGACGGCTGCATGCAAAGAGTCCGAGTCCAGCAGGAGGAGCAGCGGGTACTATGAGGTGTTGAGGAGCGGTCTGGGATACACCCCCTGGTAGTAGGAGGCCTCCAGAGACTCCATGGTCCTCCCCCCAAGGCCGGATGCCCCCCCGGTGCTGTAGGAGGAGTATTGCAGCGCGTCGTACGCCTTCAGGTCCAGTTTGTGCTGCTGCTCCGAAGACGACATGAGGTTATTGATGGAGAACGGGTGGTTGAAGGAGTAGTGGGGGTCTCCTTTCAGGTGCAGCTGGGACTCGTGCACCATGGAGTGGGGGGGCAGCGACAGGGAGGACAGGAGCTGGGAGCCAGACACCTTCAGGTCCGATACCCCGGCGACGCCTCCCCGCAGGTCCAGGCCGGGAGGCGAGGCCGCCTGGCTGGAGGAGGGCAGGGAGGAGGCGTCCAGAAGTCCTGGAGGTTTGATGGAGTCCCCAGCGGGCGATGCCCCTCCCCCCGGCTCCTTCCTGCCATCGGACTTTGGCGACATCTTCTTTTCGCACTTGAACCTCTTCTGGCGGCGCAGGTAGCAGCCGTTCTCGAACATGTTCCCAGAGTCAGGGTGCAGGGTCCAGTACGAGCCCTTCCCTGGTTTATCCGGCGAGCGGGACACCTTGACGAAGCAGTCGTTGAAGGACAGCGAGTGCCGGATGGAGTTCTGCCAGCGCTGCTGGTTCTGCCGGTAGTACGGGAACAGGTCCATGATCCACTGGTAGATCTCGCTCAGGGTCAGCATCTTGCTGGGCGCCTGCTGAATCGCCATGGTGATGAGCGAGATGTAGGAGTAGGGGGGTTTGGCGTGCGGGTAGCTCCGTCTGAATGCCTTGTTTTCACGGCCACGGTTCAGTCCTCCGCCGCCATACGTCATGCCAGGGCTCATGGTCGGGCTCATGCCCCCATATGGGTTCAGACCCATCGAAGCCTGCTGGGCCGACACCGAGCTTACACTGGACGGGCTCAAGGCCCCGCCCATTGAGGCCATGCCCCCGCCCAGGCCCGCCATGCCAGTCGGAGCTGAGCCGCCCATCCCCCCCACAGGGGCCGGACTCAGACCGGTCCCACTGTACGACATGTTGAAGGAGCCCGACGTGGTCCCGCTGCTGGACATGTAGCCGGACATGGAGCCCATCCCGAGACCAGAACCCATCCCTCCGCCCGCCATCGGAGAGTACATCTGCAGAGAGACCAAAACCAGAGCCACTTAGTTAGTCAGTTAGTCCTGTGGTTACTACCAGGCAGCCAAACAGGTGGTCAATTACTACAAGGGCGACTAACCATCTACAACCACACCAGTACTACAACCACACCAATACTACAACCCCACCAGTACTACAACCACACCAATACTACAACCCCACCAGTACTACAACCACACCAATACTACAACCACACCAGTACTACAACCACACCAATACCACGACCACACCAGTACCACGACCACACCAGTACCACGACCACACCAATACTACGACCACACCAGTACTACGACCACACCAGTATTACGACCACATCAATACTATAACCACACCAGTACTACGACCACACCAGTACTACAACCACACCAATACTACAACCACACCAGTACTACAACCACACCAATACCACGACCACACCAGTACCACGACCACACCAGTATTACAACCACATCAATACTACAACCACACCAGTACTACGACCACACCAGTATTACGACCACACCAATACTACGACCACACCAGTACTACGACCACACCAATACTACGACCACACCAGTACTACGACCACACCAATACTACGACCACACCAGTACTACGACCACACCAATACTACGACCACACCAGTACTACGACCACATCAGTACTACGACCACACCAATACTACGACCACACCAGTACTACGACCACACCAATACTACGACCACACCAGTACTACGACCACACCAATACTACGACCACACCAGTACTACGACCACATCAGTACTACGACCACACCAATACTACGACCACACCAATACTACAACCCCACCAGTACTACAACCACACCAATATCCAGTTCCAGTTGTGGTTTATCAGCTCTACAACCGAATCAATACTACAGAAGCAGTTAATTGACATAATTGACATAAAAAGTGCAGAAAGGTAAAATAAATGAATTTATTGATCATCTACTGAAACTTGATCCCTTCTAACGTGATCAATCATTAATCATATTATTGATTACCACTGTAATAAGTTGACTTTACTTTATATAAAAGTCAGGGAGCTGATTGGCTCATCATGATGTAGATTGATTTATTGATTTTAAGCTGTCAACACTGAACAGAACTGAGCTCAGACAATAAATTGATCATCAAATCATTGATTACGTTGACTATGAAATGTTTGCCATGGTCAGTCACCAGCACTCATAAAAGTTATTGTTATTGCGTACCACGTTTAAATAAAGTTATCTCCATCAGGTAACTCACCCTGACTGGAGCGATGGTGTTCACGACCCTCTCATGGTGTGAACCCTGTCCCTGTAAACCAGTAGAACCAGTAGAACCAGTAGAACCAGTAGAACCAGTACAGTCAGACTGAACCCCAGGAACAGGGACCAGGCCCACAGAGTCTGTTCACTCAGAGCTCAGACGACTCCTCTGTAGCTTTAGGTTCTGGTTCTGGTGGACTCTGGTATTGAACCAGGTAACATCAGTGATGGTTTAATGTAGAATCAGGTCAATGAACGCGTCGCCCCAGAGCATGCTGGGAGGCTCTCTGAGCTTTAGTTCATTTACGTTAACGTTAACAAGTTTGATTAGTTTCCTCACCACAATAATTAGCTAGTTTTCACTCTTTACTGACTCATCAGTTTAACACTCAGCGTCATCGTACAGGACAGACAGACGGGTGGACAGACAGACAGGTA